>NC_136769.1:8833708-8906208 GCF_947034865.1 Barbatula barbatula
TTAGGTTCACAGAGTAAGTTACTATGGTTACTGACTCTAAGTATAAGTTTCCTCTCTTTTAGAAACGGGCTTGAGTTACCCTGCTTCCTCTGGTTTGACATACCTCACATTCTGAAACGGAATACCCAGAGTTTCCCTCAATTCAGGGTTAATATACTCAGTTTTCACTGAAAGGTAATAATCCTGAAGTCGTGTTATTGTGGAAGTGGGAAAAGTGGTGATGTCGACTCCCACGATGCATTGCAAAAAGTGAGCAGTCACTGTTGTGCTCTGTAAATAATCGATGTATTTGTTTTTTTTGGTTAGCATCTTATGTTTCGCTTATAAATACAATGTTGATATTTTAGGTGCAATTTGTTTTTATAACAGTTTATCTTAGCTTTGGTTTAAAAAATGGTTTCAGGTTTTCTTCCCACACTGCTCTCAGTGGGGAGATGGAGAGCAAACAGACTTTTATCCTTCAGCAAACCCTCCGTTCACCAGAGACGCAGCATAAGAATACAATTAAAGTAAAAGGCTCTGAGAAGTAATGAAAGCAGACGTGTTCTTGGTCTCAAGGGCCTCGTGCCTGTTTCTTCCACACTCTCCCTAATTCTTTTGTTGTCGTGCACACACTTTACACATTACTATTTATTTTCATACCTTTTCATACCTGGGCGTTTAAATTGATTTGTTCAGCCTTTACAGAACTTCCACACACTTACAAACACACTCTTACATACACACACAGAAGTGTTTATATGAACAGTATGCGGAAACTGTTTGTTTGTGTGTGTGTGTGTGTGTGTGTGTATATATATATATACTGTAAAAGCAGGGGTGCATTATAGCTGTGTTAAAGAGAACGTGGCTTGCAGATAAGTGTATTAACTCTTGTCATTGAACCTTATGTGTATTTTCCCAGTGGAAGCCCACTGTTTTGCACTGGATGCAGTCAGGAGAAGTCTAATGAAGCAAAATGCACAACGCTGATGTGGACGGAGAGATTGGAGAATGGAAGGTGGTGACACAAGGAATGTTTATGGCAGATTTATTCCGGTTACAAGATTCTGGGAATATGATAGACTAAATGCCTTTCTTTAAAAAAAAAGATATAACCTTAAATCTGCTATATCCTTTATCTTTCAGTAAAATTGACACCCAAAGTCATTTTAACAGTTTGGTGGAAAGAGGTGGGTCACGATCTAAATTTTATTAATTCCTTTGTACATTTGGACATTAATAAAGCTCAGCATTTAAACCTGTTATCCATGGCCGGTTATTGTAGGAAAAAGTGCATACATAAATATTTGTATTAAGTTTGTCATCAATACATGCCAACATCTGGCCATAAATTCGTTTTTTAACAATAGAAATTGTATATATTAATTAATATAATAATTTATCATGTTTATTGCTCAAAAACTAAAAATCTCACAAATTAGATTTTTGGATGCTATACAGGATAACAAGGTTGCAAACATTTCAAACCATCTTAAAACGAATACAATAAACATTTTCAACCTCCTAAGAGTTTTATCAACATTTTGTAAAGGTTGAGCTCCACCTTCCAGTATTTGGTGAAAACGAAAAAGGTAAACTTTCAGACATTGTTTTTGTATATCCATGTTTTCGTAGTGGTTCGCGATGTATTGTTAGTGATTCTTGTCAAGGTTGTGCTCTGTCTGTCTCCAGTTTCAGTTGAATATGCAGAGATTCATGCAAGTAACCTGTTGGTACTCTAGTTTGATTCTCCTGAAAAGTGTCAACACGCTTCAGCCTAGCGCTGTCAAAACATTAATTCAACCAGCCCTTCATACACTATGATAACAGTAATACAGGAATATAATGTTAAGATTGACAAATATTGAATGCACTACGACAAAAAAACAAACTTGCATGTTAAATTAATACTAGAGCTACATTTACATGAAAAATAGCCATTGTTCTGTTAAATGTAATCATTTATTACAATAAAAGGTCAAACTATTAGTCGCTTGACCAGTAAATAATGGGAATTAAAAACATTGTTTTCATTTAGTTGGTTCCACCAGTGGTATAGAAATTGTCCAGTTAACCTTCACCTCATTAACTGGTTCATATAGTGGCTGTTTTCTCTCTCCTAACATAATAAGCCAAGCTCCACATTTCTATTCATCTTGGAAGGAGAAAAATGAGAAGGATCGAGAGTGACCAAGGGGGCGCACAGGTGGCAGAAGGAGGTGAGAAAAGGGACTGAAGGATGGAATGAACGATACAAGCTTATGTGGTTATGTCATATGTTAGAATGTGCTTTTGGGGTATAAGGGGTCTGTGTGCTTGTTAGTATGACTAAAATCTCACTGGATGTGGTAGATGGGGCCTGGTGTATGTGTGAGTGGTTAGTAGGGGCTTAGTGATTAAAATGTGCCCTCCAGTGTCGTCTCACAATTTCTCAGAAAAGGGACTGCAAGGTTCCATTTTGGTTGTGTAGTTTGGTAGTTTCGAGATGCATTCAACATGAAATGTTTGAAATCATTTGGATGCGCCCATGGACTCTAGGTATGCTGCTTGGTAGATTATGATGCTCTATAAAAGTACTAGGTCAGGCTAATATTCACATCACAACCCTTACAGAAATGTACTTGCTCTGTTCCTAACTTACAATATTTTCCTCACCTCTTTCTTCCCTTCTATAATGAGCCTGAATCTGAACTGCAGCTTAAAAGACGGAGAGTGTTCACTTGTTTAATCTCTCTCTTATATACTCCCCCCTTTTAGTACTGTTTTCTGCATGTCTGCCTACTACCTTTTTTCCTCACCTCAGTCCAGTTCTCTGCTCTCTCCCTCTCTCTGTCTCTGGTAGGTCTAGGAGGTGTAATTGGCTGTGCTGCTGTTGGGGTTTTGTATTGAGAAGGGCTTTAATCTTTAGTTTCACTTAAAATGTAAAGTGAAGGCTGGAGGCAGTCAGGGATTTCACTCGCCTGCCTATTTGTGTGTGTGTGTGTGTGTGTGTGTTTGTGCGCGCGCCTGTCTCACATTCTGGTCTAACAAACTGCACAAGGTCTGAGTGTATTTTCATGAACGTTCCAAACAAACTGTGTGTGTGTGTGTGTGTGCATGTGTGTGTCATGCAGTCAAACTGCACTCTGTGTATTTCAGTATTGAGGAAACTATAGTTCAGCAGCCAAGTCACATTTCAGTAGGTTTTAGTACAAACTACTGTAAGAAATACAGCAGCAGATTATTGCAAGGAATTTCTGTCGAAAAAGATTCGCTATTGCATACAAATTAGATTGGAAACAAACAGATGTTATTGGTTCTTAATGATATTTAAGTGTAACACAATTCAGTGTAATCGAGATTTATGAAGAGGAATATCTGAAAGTCGAGTCCTGATTGTAAATTGCAAGTGGAGTTGGGGATGGAGGAGGGTAATTTGCTCGTGAGCAACACGATAACCTGCTGATAGCTTATATTAAAACCGAAGCTGTAACATCATATTTCTGTTATCCAGCTGAATGACGTTACAGAAAAAGTGGTGTGTTTTTTTAATTCCTCTCATGAACATTCAGGAGTATACAGTAAATACTCATCGATAACCACAGAGGCCAATTGTAAAGGAGCAATATATAACAGTAATATTACATATATATATATATATATATATATATATATATATATAATTTATTTATTATACATAGTATATACAGTATTATATATAACATATATAATAGTTCTTCATTATGTTGCTTTGCACATTTTCCTCACACATGGCCAAAATCTAAATGATGCTTTCCTGTGTTTGTTTACTGTATTCAAATGTGATCTGTTTATAATATCACAGCATGAGCATCTTACGGTGTGGGTATGTGTGTTCTTGTGTTTTTAGTCACTGATTGACAGATGAAACCCACAGAAGTAGAGGAATCTCCAGACGGCCACAGTCATGGCAACTTGCGATCGCTCACGGCATCGTGTCTTCAGATGGTCAGGGAAAAATAAATGGATGAAAGGTGAAGAATAGAGAAATAAATGGGGAAAGAGAGATAAAAAGGATATAAATGGGAGATAAACAGGAAGGTGGAGGAAAAGAGGAGGTGCAGGAATCATATATTGCTGTAACCAGAGGTGAGACACAGGAGAGATGCATGAGGTCTGGCTTACACACACACACACACACACACACACACACACTCTTGCTCATTTATCTGAAAGGTCACAGCCAAGAAATGAATTTGTTTGTTGTGTCACAGTTATTATCCCTGCATTACATCTTTCTCCTTTAACCTATTCTGCTCCTAGTTCACACTTTCATGTTACTCTTGGTTCCTAGAAGTTCACGGAGTACGTTTTTAGATTTGTTTTTGTCTGAGCCATGTAACGGCAATTAAAAATACACAGTAAAGATGAATTGTGATTGAACATCATACTTGATTCATGTATGGATTTTCTATTCTTACGTTAAATTAGGATCATTATGTTGTTTAACAAACATACTTCACATAAAAAACTGATTTATTTTAAGATATGTCAGTGCAAGTTGTTTTCGATCAAGGAATCTCTAACATTTAAGTTAGTCTGAGACCTGGCTTAAGCCCTGTCCTGGAAACCGCCACATAGACTGTTGGCCTTAATGCTGTTCAGCTGTAGTTTCAGTTTTACCCACTAGAGGACTGAAGACCAATTTCAGCAAACACCAAATTTGACCTGCTGTTGCTGATTTCCTGCGAGACCTTCAGACTCCATTCCAACTTCGGTCTGGAAGTAATTTTTCATTGAAGACTAAAGAAGATATTTTGATGACTGTAGGACAGCAAACAGTTCTGGAACACTTTTGGCTACCATTGTTTGGCTACCATTGTAATTCTTCCTACTATGGTAGTCATTCTTCCAAATATCTTCCTAGTAGAATCACATTACTAGTGCACACGAACGTGTGTGTGGTTATTTTAAACGTGGTTTTCTTTTTAGAACAGAATCTGTTGTATCAGTGGACAGTCGGCTTTAATTTTGCTTTGATTTAGTGCAGCCCAGATCAAGTACGAGTCTGATACCAGGGGAGTCTATGGGGGCTCTGATGTTTCTGCATGGGTTTGCTGAACTGCAGGAAGTGGAAAGGGCTTGCCGTCCCTGCAGAGCAGTTGAGTTGATTGGCTTTGATTTTGAGTTGTGTTCTGCAGAGCCAGCGTTGTTTAACATGCTGCAGAGACGCAGCCGTCTTTAATCGCTCCTGATGTTGCACAAAAATAAAGCAGATTTAATGAAATAGGTTTAGACCGGCATAATCGTCTGTATGTAGCGTAGGCATTTCGTGCAGCTGTGTGTGGTCTAGTGTCAAAAGTAACCTTTTGTTTTAATTAAAAGAACAGATCATTTACCCTCGAGTTCTTCCAAATCTGTATACATTTCTTTGTTCTGATGAGCCTATAGAAAGAAATGTTGTTGTTCAGTTGAACAAAAGAAGATATTTTGAAGAATGTAGGAAAGCAAACAGTTTTCAGGCGCTTTTGTCATTGTCATTTTTCCAACTAAGGCAGTCAATGGTGGCCAAGAAGTGTTTGGTTATAAGCATTATTTCAAAACAAAGACATTTATACAGATTTAGAGGGTGAGTAAAATTGTATTTTTTTTGGTATACTGTTCCTTTACTTGTGACTCTTTGCTTGGAACATTAACATCGTGCTCTTACCAGCCATGGAAAGCGGTAAAGATAATTGTATTTAAACAAAATGTTTGTGTACATTTTTATTGATCCTGACAGCTGTAATTCATCAAATGAGAAAGGCATTAGATCCAGGCAAAATTCCAGACCTCTCATGCGTTCAAGACCATTCACATGTCTGGATCACAGTGGTTGTGTGTTGCTTTACAATCTGTGGAAGTCTGCAAAACTCAATCTTTCTGTAGTTTCTCGTCTGGCGTCATTGTTTAAGTGTAAGTACTGTGAGAATGTGTATGTTAATCCATTGGATTGTTACATTTGATCTATACTTGGATCTAATGTGCTCTCTTTTCTTTGTCAGTGCAGTGTTGTTTTGTACATATGTGTGTTCTAATACGCTTCCATTGTTATCATCTAGAAACCATAAGCTGTCGCAAAAATCGCATAGGCTACTGTGAGTACTTACTAATTTAAATAAGTATCTCCATTAAAACAGTAGTTCTATATAGTATGATTGGATATGAATAAGATTCAGACATACCGCATCAGCCATGTTTTATTGTTAAGTGACCGGTATGCTCTATGACCATCCAATGCGCACTCACAAATCTCAGCAGGAGCAGTAGACAATCCGGGTATTTCTTGCTCAATGTTTTTCGCATTCGGACATACTATTCATGACTTGTATAGTTTGATGGAAGAAGGCGATTTTACTTTCTTTCTCCTAACTTTATTCTGTGATCTTTGACATGTGATTCTGTGTGTTTACTGTATGGTGGCACACATCTGTGGTTTAAGAACCAGGTTGTGTGTGAGTGGTTTAAAAGGGACATTACGTTTTTGAATGCCGAACACAGTTCAGACACAGAAAGGGTGTGAGGTTTGTAAAATGTCCTTCATTTACTGTTCTCTTGTGTTCCCCCCAGGAGTTCAAGTGGCAGTGGAACATGAGCATGTGTGTTTGTATGTATATTAGTGCATGTGATCTTCTATTATAAATGTAAACCTCTTCCCTTGGACACAATCCTTTTTAGCATTTGTGTCAATTGTGCATATTTGCCATGTCATACAGCAGTGGAAGTCTCTGAATTCACACAAGTATATACTATATAATTGGTATAGATAAAAGGACCATTGGCTTTTTTGGAAAAACTATTCTTTTAAAGGACCATTGTAAAATTGTTAGCTGCGTTCATTAGCAGTGTTAGCTCACTCCACCGCTCCCCCTCGCTTTCGAAACACTATGGTGGCTGACAGGTCTTTATACACCTCTGAAGACATAGTTATGTATATTTGATTGCATTTCTGTCAGTAGATCATCCAAAGAATTACACACTGGACCTTTACGTTAACAGGGTAATGATCTGTTTCTCAAGTTTAACAACTTTGGTCTGTTAAAAAAATCAGATGACGGTTCACATACCTATTGAGTAACAGACCAAAGACATTAGATGATATTGAAATGACATGAGGGTGAATAATAAATGACTCAATTTTCATTTTCAGGTAACCATTTCCTTAAACAACTCTAACCCTGAGGCATCACAGCGAACGGCTCGATAGCGGATGACATACAGCGGCTGAGGTTTAGCCTCTCTGTAATAACATTGCTCTTTCACAGTCCAAGCATCCCGCCAATGTGTTCTGGCTGAAAGAGTTTTCCGTTTGAAAGGAAAGTAGCTTGTAATGGTCCGGGGTTTAATGCCGTTGAGAGATGCGGATCGCTAACTCAGCAGAGTTCCAGGTGTGCTGTGAACTTTTTACACGTTATTTATTCTCTTTTCGCCGGTCTCCTCTGGTTCCGTTCGGCTTGGGTGTGTTTATTGTGATTTACGGGTGTTACGGGTGGCAGATACGTAGGAATGAATCACTCCTTAAAAGAGAAGATCATAAAATTTACATAGACCTCCACAAATGAAGCCAGCTGGGTCTTATTTACAGCGAGGTGAGCAATGGGCGAGCTGGTGTCCTCCTGTACTTTCCCTGCCCAGTTGGTCAATAATTTGAGAGGATTTCACATTAGGACAAATATCTAACCAGGGCAAAAACATTGTGCATAACAAGCGTCAGAAGTTCTGAAATTGAATGTTTTTTAATATACTAGCCACACACCTAATGCTTCACTGAATATAGTGCTGTCACACTGATTGGCATAGTGATGCACTTCAAGTGTGGTAAATATTTGCACACGGTGTATCCACAATTACAACTCCCCCCATGGCTAGGCCTCTGCTGGGGGTCTAATTTTCCCAGAGTGCTTTGCTATTCTCCGTGGCCTGTGTTAATATTGATGGGTAAAAATAGGCATGGCAGTGGGCAGATGATATTTGCCCACCCAGCGTGCTATAATAACAGGCTGTGTTTGCTCTGTGCTACCGACCGCAAGAGACGGGTGTAAAAATGGAAAGAAAGAGGGTATTGGAGGCGAGTGTTTTGTAAGAGCCTCTGTCGCAGGCTAGCGGGTTCACCCCACTATGTCAACACAGTGCAACATAGGACAATTATTAGATGAGAAAATACGAGAGAGAGAGAGAGATAGACCGATAGACGGTTGAGGGATTGAGACCCAATCACAAATGAACTTCAGAGAATAGAGAGAATCTTGATCTGGTGATGGTGAAAATAAATGATAACATTGTATTATTTTGGCGTGTAACGTGTGATACAATATTACTTGAGTGAACATCAGACACAGTATTGTATGGTATAAAATAGACGTAATGTTTTGTACTCACAGCCGTTGCCATAGTCGTCACCACAGCTGGCAATAGTGACTGAGGTTCTCAGGCCCTACCACCTGCCCTTCGTTGCATTTCTTTACTGTTTCACTATTGCAGTATGGAAGCCGAAGTAACTGAACTGTGGTTAAGCAATGACAGAAATGCAATTTCCAATAAAACTATCATCACTTACCATGTCATTTGTCTTGTCTGGACTGAGCAGCGAGTACAGCTTGTTCAGCTCTGGGCTACGTTAAGCCATTTGCTGTGGATGTTGTTAGCTACATTTCAGTGACTTATTTCCCTTCTGTTTGCCAGAACAAGTTCAAGCTTTACTTTCAGCAAGTCCACTGAGAGGGCACAATTATATTTCAATAGGCTCAAACTTATTTCTTTTTCATTAATGTAATTTTATTCTCTTTATTACAGCCTTCCATTCTGCACGACCGGTCTTCATGTACCTTATATTGAAATGCGATTGCCTAAGAGAAGAAAGATCTCTGATATCTACAGCTAATGTATATGAAATGTGCAAAGACATCTGCAGAGTAATAGCTTGTGGCCCATAAGGATTAACATATTGAATAAGAGTCAGAAACCCCCTCTCAGTCTGTTTTTTTACGGTCAGGTAAATCCAGCAGAAATGAATGGGTACCTACATAAAGAACAGTCTAGCAAATCTTCATTTAAGCATATACAGTAGAAATGAAGGCCTATAAGTGTATCCTTGCTGTATTTGCAACTGGTGCTTAAAAAGACAGTTAGCCCACAACCAACAATTCATTATCACTGCAAAAAATGATATTCTTACCAAGCATTTTGTCTTTGTGGTTCTATTAAAAAGACTTTTTAAACCAAGAATACGTTTTCAAGCAAAGTGACTTAAGATATTTAGTCTTGTTTTGTGAAAGAAAATATAAGAATTAGGGAATGTATGTTTTAAAACAAGCCTGCCAATGTGGTGAGAAAAATGTGAACTTGAATTTTAGTTTTTCTTAAGTACCTTATTACAAATTACAATGGTAGTCGAAAGTGCAATAGAACTGGAGAATTCTAATCCAAATCCTACTTGAAAGATTCTCTCTGGTGATGTTGTCTGGTAATCTGGTCGTCTTTGGTTTCTCGTGGTGCTGGATTTCCTCTTCCTTTTCAGTAACATTTTGTTGGTGATGTATAGTTCACTTATGACCTTGTCTTCTGTGTGGGGCAGAGTCGCTTGTTTTTTAAGATAATGTTGCCTGGTAGAACATAATAAAATAGAAAAAGCCCTATCCTGCAAAAGGCTGACAGCAATGTTCCATGAACTAAAGTTTATAATGCCCGACTGTTCAAGTTAAATGATATGTTTTTATACATTATGCTTTCATTACAGATTTGTAAGTAGTAGAGTTCACACACTCACAGTAATCTGTTATGCTGTGAATTCATTTTGATCGTTGTACCATTTAGATTTTTACCATTAAAATGCGCATTTATCCCAAAATGCTAATGAATATTAATACTGTTGTTATAGATGGTTTCAAAGCAACAGCAAAAGCAAACGTTGTTATAGACGTCCCCACGCTTTTGTGGCCTGAGGAGTCCCTGCAGATTATTTCTGCAAACCAGCAAGAGAATTAACAAGTAAATTATATTAGCCAGCAAGTTAAAAGTGTGTCAAGCCAGTACCAAGTATGGGTTACCAGTAATAGAACCATTACATGACCCATTCAACAAATTGTTTATTTAATAAAATGACTACAATAAAATTCAACAAATTGTTTATTTAATACAATTGTTATACAATAAAATATTGATATGAATTAATATGAATATAAATGAAATACAAATAGTTATAGTATTAGCCATTAGCCAGACTGGTTAATAAAACAGACCGGAAGTTAACTTCAGGCCAGGCGTGTGCGTCCGATGAAACCGTCTACACTGACAAATTTATGTGAATCGAATCGATGACACCATTACACGATCAGCATTAAGTCATTGCATATATGTATTTACCGTAGCACTAATCTTCCAACGCATTCATTTAAAACCTGGCTCGCTACATTTCCCGACCCCATTCATTTAATAACTTCTCTGTACTGTTTCTATTAATAAAAGTGATAAGGTATTTATCATTTCAGCGACTCATCCTCGCCACTTGCCGACCTCCTGAAGAGAGAGTGCTAATATACCACAGGGGTGAAATCGCTCGGCTTGATAAGTGATGCTTGGGCTGGGGAACAAACACGTAAGTGTCAACTTTGTTGTGTATCCCGATTCGGATAAACAACACTTATGCATGAATGCAAGATATCCTGCAGGGCTATTAAACTTAAGTTTGGCACAGCGAAAATACAGATACACTGGTGTGATAGATAGAAAAGAAAGGAGTCAAAAACGCACATCACTGCTGGGTTTTTTCAGACTCTGTTGCCCAGGGCGACAGTCCTGGCCTGTCGCCGTGGTTCCCTGTGGTTGAAGGTCGATGCTATAGAGTCCAGGGCCTGTGCACGCTAATAGAATTAGTGTGCCATCTGTTAGCAAGCAGCGTGCCAGCCTGGACCCCTGCTAATTATGATATAATATCAGGAGCAAACGGCTGATGACTTTTCAGGGGCCTCGGAGCTGCTACCATTTAAAAAGGAGATATTGAGAAAAGAATAATGGGCGTGAGATGAAAGTTTCGTGAAAAGAAAAAGGTCGATAATTTAATCGTTTTAATATTGTACTGTATGTTGTTCGGGTGCTTTAAAAATTAAATTAGAAATGTTTACTTGACGTCACTTTGTCTAAGCGAGGACCCCATGGATCCTGATGACTGTATATCAACAATATTTTGTTTTCGTATTTGTCATTGTTTTTATTCCTATTGGTCATATGGTTAGACACTGGGTTTGATACAAACATATTTATCAAGTTCATGAGAGGTACTGAAGAAACCCCCTCCCCCATTTTCTTTACCCATGGTCCTATTATTTAAACTGTAGTATTTTTCTTGATTGAAAGACAAATATTGGTTTAAATTGTGATTTATATTTAGTCGATTATGCAAAATACCAAAAATACAAAGATCATTTCATGTCAATATGGCTGATGTATTACATTACAATAGATTTTTTTTATTGCATCACGATGACGTTCTGAGAGTCATTTCATTTTACAAATTTAAGGACGTGATGCATAATAAGGGGTTTGAATGACATCAGGGTTGGTGCCTAAAATGATGTTTCTCACATTGACCAAATATCTCCGGAGCTAATCTGCTTTTAAATATAATGCTGCATTACAGAACACCATTGTTTTCTGCGCAATGTCAATCACAAAGATGTTATGTAAGGCAAATATAACTAACTGTGTGCAAGATATATTACATAATAAATGTCAACTAGCGCACACTAACGCTTTCTGGGAATATGACATTTGTTCACAAACAAAGAGTAATTCATTCACACAAACATGGCTTTTATAAAATAAATAATGTATAAAACCTCCAGCGTGAACTTATGGATGACCTTTTCGCCACAACAATTTCTCCTGCTCTTAGACTTCTGACTCGGTTTAATTCAGGCTTGCTGGAAAATAACAAATAGCACTAAATGAATTCAAAGCAACTGAATTAGCTGCACCGAAACTGATGACAGTCTGGCCTCGCAAAAAGCCTTTATTAAGGGTTCACGTCTATATTTAGTGAATAGTGTAGAAAATATTGTGGTACAGTATCTATGCATATTTTGAGTACGGTGTATTGTTAATTTGTGTTGACCCGTCTCTACAAAATAAAGCCATTGAGGTTTACATTGAGCGTTATTCAGTACTTTTATTTTACTTTAAATAGTTGCAATCTGTAACTTTCGCCTCTCTTTTGACAATCTGTTTGAAACACAAAATTGCAGGTTAAGTTACATGCTAATATTTAAAGAATGTGAGTTGAAGTCAAATGATGAATTACCAAAATTTTCTGCAAAATCAGACTTAAGTTCACCATACACAGAAAAGATTGCTAGGTTTTTTCAACCCATGGTTGGAATTTATTGGTTAAACACAACCATAGTACTTTAATCTTAAGCAATGGCTGGGTTCAACCATGTGTTTCAACCATAGGTTTTTAACCTTATAAAATATTATTTTAAGTTTACTGTTGAATATAAGGGTACATTAAGGAAACAGTTTTGTTTAATGCACTACAAAAGTGAATTGAATTCATTGAACTAAAATGTTGCAGATGTCTTTCAACTGTTCGTGTGTCGTCACACCCGGCATCCGAGGGTCAACACTTTTTTCTTGTTTGCTCCCTCTGGGTTCTCATTTTCCCCATTTCCCTGTTTTATGTATTAGCTTGTGTCCCATCCCAGCATGCTTTGTTTCAGGTAAAATGACTTTGCGGCGGCTGAGTGCAGAGTTCTGAAGTGTTCCTCATTAAATGAGAGTGCTGTGTTGTCGGTTTAAAGTGATGCTATAACGGCTGCACGCCGCCTCTCTCTGTCACCCTAACGAAGCACGGCAGTGACTGAAGACTCGCGACTCGCTGCGGGTCCCGTATCTTTCTTTAGACTCAACGGGGCGGACGGTCACTGCTTTTTTGTGTCGTGTTCTCCTTCAAAATGAGGTGGGAAATATATGAAGAGTATCAAAAATCTGGACTTCTCTTAGTTACTTTTTTTGCAGGGGAATTCTTGTGTTTTGTCAACTTTTACACAAATTTTAAAGTAACGTTACTTATAATGTAATGAGACGAACCTTTGCTTTCTCTGTTTATGAAGACATAAACTTGGGATCACGTGGAGGTGTTCTGTTTCGACAACATAGTTACCCAGCATGTAACACACGGTAAACTCCAGGTAAGTAAAAAGTAAGGATGTTACGTTTTGTAAAAAGCGAAACAAATTAAAAAAAGAAATGAAGACCTTGTTTTGAAGGACTCGCTGTGTTTGTCTGCTAACTTTCTAATCCAATTTACTGTGACGTTTGTGGTTTCGTCTGGCTCTTGCCCTGTTAAGTGTATTGAAACGTTGCTGTCTGACTGCAGGTACTTCATGATTAGACCGCGGTGAATAACATTGAAGTTGAAAATAAAAAAGCGGCACCGTGGGGCGAGGAGGCGTCCCGGCGGAACGGATCGTGTGAGTGCAGCTGAGCTTTTTCCAGTTGACCGTTCGACTTGATTCGTGTATTCCCCTTGAGGCAAAAGGCCCGTCGGGCGGCATCCGAGGATTTAGCTGTCTGTCAGATGCCTGTCTGTAATTTGTGATTACACCACAAGCGAAGGAGGTGGCAGAGATTAATTCAATCCAACCCGTGAATCTGATTGCTTGCATTTGCATATTAATGAGAAAATCTAGCGAATGTTTTTTTACCATCCACTTTTCAGCTTCGGCAGGTGCTGAGGCACAAGACTGATTTTTGAAATCAGAGAGGGAAAAACTGATATTTACAGCACTAGCGTCTGGCGATCTGAGGTCAGTGTCTGCTTGCGCATGGATTTGCATAAATCTGCATGCGTAATGAGCGGAGATGCGCTAGACGATTCCTATTGGATTCCCTCTTTATTTAGTCCCTTTTAAGAATGCTTGGGCTTGAGAGAGAGTGCACTGGGGGAGTTCCGTGTGGAGACCCTCCTGAGTAGATACACATGTAATTGTGCGTTCAAATGCGTGTAAATAAAAGCAAAGCTGAGAGGTAAATACAGACACTTTCTCTAATTTGCCATCTGCCGTCTTTGGGAGCTCGCAGATAAACTGGGCTTCCGTTTGCCGTGCAGGAATGTTGCTGATGGTCTCCTCTCCATTTCCTTTTCGCTATATCTTTAAACCAACATTTTTTCTATCGACATCCTCAGTGGACCTTCTCCTTAGAGACCTTTTATTTGTAGTGCAAGATGTCATCAATATTTCTAGTTCATTTTGTAAGGAGAGAAAGAGAAGACTACATTTGGGCATATCTGATCGCCATAATGTATGAATTCGCAACATTATTAAAATAGTCCACTTAATGGAGTGCATGTGAGTGTGAGCAAATTCATACACAAAGTGAGCCATCTCAGCCAAGATGTGAGACACCATTCGGCTCAACCTTCACAAAGGTTGGTTAGCACCTACTGTAGCTGTGAACGTACATTGGTTATAGCCATCGTAGTGCATCATGGGATTGGATACGTTAGGGTATATGAGGTTACTTTCGACAAAGCCCAGAACTCAATCCAATTAAATAAAGGTTTGGCATTTCAGCATGTTCCACTTGGGTCACGTGACATTGAAGCACTCACAGGTGATTTTTGAATTAAAACACGCTTAGCGGTCATGCGACACATCCCCGATTGTATGCCGTCATCCCGTTTCAGCTTCTGGTGTGTGTTATGACTTTAAACGGCGGCGTCTCATGGGCCGTTGCTTTGTGGCTGTGCTCAGTTGCCACGCTGTTTTACGAGCGCCAATGTCAGGCCGTTAAGCGGGCACGCTCTTTTGTAAAGGTTGTCTGCCTCTTAAATGCTGTCGACTTTATTGATGTGTCTTTCTTTCTCCCCCTCCCTCCCTCTCCTCCTCTTCGAGATCTGCCGGACGGCCCTGGTTTAAATGCAATTCTTTAGCACAAGCCATTTATTAAGAAGCGAGGGCAGGCTGAGAGTGGAGACCGCGGCGGGGTGAGATGATAAAGCAAATTAATGTCCTCCTTTCACCGCTAAACACACGCACATAGCATTGCTATTTAGCGAGCTGGAGTCAGTGGTTGTAAACAGGACTAGCCGTATGAGTGGGAACATAAATCACCATGTATGACTGCCTCTACGCTCAGCCCGAAAACACTGCCGAGGACACGGAGTGAAACGGGCTGTCAATCTCTCCTGCCGAGCGGGGAATTACAGCAGTGCCCTTACGACTGCTTAACCTTGTGCTGTTGGCTTATCAGGGAAAATGCCTTTACGAAAAGACTAATAACACATCACCTAACGCTAACCATATAATACCTCTTAGTTAAGCTAACACTGACACGCCAGCGCTGAACGGCCTATTGCTTTAATTCCCGTAATGCATGTATAGAGTATGATGTCATGCTTCATATTCAAATTATTCATGTTACTGTGTACAGTATATACGTGAGTAGTAAATAATATGAATTGACGGCATGTGACAATTGTCACACAGAAAGTGTACGCAGTATGACTGTCCCAATATCAGATTTTCACCCAACCATTAGTGTGAGCAAAAGAATGCATGATAACCGTATTACTGCAGTATACTGTCCCGTGGGCCACTTCCCACTCACAAAACTCAACATTTCTACCAAATAAACTATTTTAGAGGTTGACATTAACGGTAAGAAAATTTTATTCATAATAAAAATGGCCAAATAATAAGACATAAGAAGTTTTTTATGTTTTTCATTTTGTCTAATTGTAATTATTGGTCATCTTGAGGCCCCCTTGGAAGTCACCCCTGTTGAGAACAACGGATATATATGGAGTACATGACCGAATTGGAAATTGTGGAGTTATTGTTGAATAGAATTAGTTGAAAATGAATTATGTAAAATAAACAATGTATTTAAATTCCAACATCGTTAGTTGTATTGCTGTTGGTGAAGGACGCAGGGACATTTGGAATAGTGGGATCTTACCGGGATCACATATATCAGGTGTAGTGGATGTGCCTGTTGTCATTAAAGCAAAAGGAGAAATCCCGATATTAAGAAATTCTGTTTACCAATAAAAAACAATTTATATGAAATATTTATATTACTCTAGTGGTTTAGACTTTTGGATCCCAAGGTACAGTTCATTACAAAAACATGGATTATGATATTACACAAATGCCAACATTTTAATCACTTTAATCGCTTTTTATATTTGACGATTATATAATGCAAACAGGAAATGCTGTTGCTGAATCACAGACTGCTTTAGGCCATTTGGCTGTCATCTCTTTTGTGTTTATTTATTTAGTTTTTTTAGCTTGCCAACAGTTTAGGCAGAGCTGGTTGTTTTTGGAAGGGGAAAAGGGTTATTGAGGGGAGAAAAAAGATTAGTGATGAAAACATGATTTATTAACATCACTTCACGATTCAACACCCACACACACTTTTCCCTTGTGTAGTTAATAACTTTCAATATAATAACAGGGGGGGGGGAGGCAGGGGTTTTTGGTATACCGGTGTGAGAGACAGATTCGCTTATTTATCATGTGCATATTGGTTGTTAGGGTGATTTTGGATATTAAAAGATCCGGCGTGAGTAATTTTAGCGTTTATGAGTGTAAGTGATTTCCTCTAATCCGCCTTGGTCTCTTTGACTCTTTAAAAGTTTTCTTGAAGCCTAGTGCCTTTAATATGCATTATAAATAACTTTTCAGATCACGTGGCTGCACAATATATTTGTTGTTTTAAATGAAACCAAAAACTATGTGAAATGTTCTTCCTAAATAATGGTCTGTTCTTGAAAATGAATGGTTTATTATGGTGAACAATAGATAGACACTGATTTTATAGATGCATATGTTCAGGTGCTACAGTGAGGTTCTCTCAGGGCTGTTTCTGAGATGTATTGATTCTGGCTTCACGACTCTCTCTGTTGCACATCACCGCTCCTTCATTTATCTTCCAATATTCTTCTAAATGAATTGTGCCTTTTGTTGATCTGTTTTCTTATCTCTTTGTCTGTCAATAAATGCCTTCTATCCTAAATGAGATTTTCTGTCTGTTCTTCATGAACTGATCATGTTTAGTTTGAGTGTTTGAGTTGAGTGTGAATGAGGTCAGGGTTAAAATGAATAATTAGGAAAAGATTGTAACACTTAACATATTGTTTTCACTTGTGTAATGACATTTATTTTCGATTGTGTTGATGTAAAATGTTTGCCTGTTGTTATTTGTTATTGTTTTGTATCTTCTACAGTATCAGAGAGAGAGAGAGATTTAGGAGATTGGTTTGAGGACAGTGATGGAGAATTGACATGCAATTCATGTAATGGCTCATTTGCTGATTTTCAATGTGAATGGATTTTCAGTCACACAAAAGTAATATTTGCAGTGTGTTGCTTTGTTTTTCGTTCTGCGTTAACTGGTCTATTCATTTATCGATATTCAATTTTCCTCTATTTATCTCTACATCACTTCATTTCTTATTTCCCTCTTGTTTCCAAACTCCACACATCAGCATTTGTGCAGACTTCATTGAATCCGTTGCACTCCAATTACAGGGGCATATCCCACCTCACCTCATAATAGCATTTTGCATGTTTTCATTTCTTAGCGTTATGAAAGTACATTTCTTGGTAAATGTTTTTTATATATTCCAGAATGTTATGTACACAAACACCTGAAAACGATTGAGATCACACTGCCATTTCTCCAATCATTAACTTCTTTTTATCCATCCCTTCAGCCTTCCTCTCTTCCTATTTCTTCCCTCGTTCTTTGCTCCCAGGAGCAGATGGTATGAGGTTGGAGGTAGACAGGTAACAGACGACCCCATGTCCCCACTGATCACACATGCCCTGCCCAGGCCTGCGCTGTCCTCCCTCCTGCTCGCCCTGACTCCACCCTTTTGACCTCTCTCACTCTCTCCCCATCACTCTTTCTCCTGATGGTGTGCTCTGTCTGGCCAGAAGCAGATGGTGGAATGGATCAGGGGGGGACGTCCTCTAGCCCGGGATTGGGTCCAGAGATCATAGACCATTACAGCCCAGTGGAGCTGGACCACAGCACACAGTGTGTGTGTATGTGTGTGTGTGTGTGTGTTTCTATTTTAATCACTGCTGGTATGAGGCTTTTTAGGCTGATGTAATTTGTTTGGCATCATTCAATATTTTGCACGTATGAAGCCAGCAGTAAGTTGTGTGTGTGCATGTATCTGTAAATAACTTAAAAGAGAACATGGAATTAGGTTTAAGGCAATGTGAAATTAATATTCACTTCTTAATAATATAATAATAATTATTTATTTGAGTGATTTCATTTATTTGAGTAATTTCTTATTTCCCAGTTTATGTTTACCTGAATGAATGACTGTTTGAATGTTCTTTTATGAAAATGTAATATCTACAGCAATGTAATATTTTTCCCATACACACAAAGGCAGTGAATTGAAAGTTCAATTATAGTCATATATAACCCTAAAATATATCTTTTAGTGGAATTTCTCAATTGTATTTCTACGGTTAGTTTGTAATTATGTAAAATAGGAAGATTTATTAACACCCCAAGTCTTATATGTTGGCTATATACAGTACAGTACATGCATGATCATTGTCGTGTTCAGACTTGTATTTCATGATGAAATGCATAGCAAGGTCTCATATCGTCGCTGTCCTTCCAAAACCTTGAATGTCCAAATTAACTGTTTTTCAGGATATGAGAAAATCCCAGTACTTTATAAATGATTACATACTGTGTTGTCAAAGTTGAAGAACACTTTTAAACACTTTTTTGGGTTTTGATATTTGCAAAACCCGGTGACACATAAAAGGTGACTAATAATAATAATTTATGGCAAACAAATCTACAAATATGGAGATACGAGGTTTCAGAAGAACAGCGATGATATATTTACATTTACATTTAGGCATTTGGCGGATGCTAAAAGCGACTTGCATAGCATTATCCTATACATTTTACATAGGTATCTGCAATCTCCTGGGATAGAACCCACAACCTTGCATTGTTAACGCAATGCTCTTACCACTGAGGTACAGTAGTTTATGAAGAACACCTGTCGAATTCACTAATAACTGAATAATTTCCCTTTAAGACCCAATAAAATCCCAAGGGACAGAATAAAGAAATATGTTATTTCCTTCAGAATACTCCATTGCCCTTGGAAATACAGGGCTGTGGCGGAGCTAGGCGATAGCCACCATGGACACAATCATGGCCACCGCATTCAGGTTAGTATTTATAAACGACAAAAATAATTGATCAGATATTGGTCTAGGTAGGATAACTGCGATCCAGTCTATGTGATAATATTCCGATAGGCATCGTGAGATTTGCCTGGATCAACTACGAGTGACGAAAAACACATATTCTCGGGTGAGTAATTTGAATAAGAAAAAATGCTTTATTTGATTCCTTCCAGTTTTTTTAAAGATAAGTGTCCATTCAGTGCATCAATGTCCTGTGTAACAGAAGTTGGAAACAGTTTGAGTTAAAACTAAACCCTATTCGCACGGGATAAGTTTTACCAGGGGACCTCTAACGTCATTTGTAATAATTGCACATGTTGTCTGTGATCTTAATCCGATAGTTTTAGTAAAATCACAGGCTTCACTTATCCCGTGGGAATGCGCCACGTGAAATACAGATGCGGGAGATCATTTCTAAATCACTTGTGGTCCCCAGATAAAAATCCCGTGCGAATAAGGGCTCTAGTCGTGTTATCTGTGAGTTTTGAGACTTTTGATCAGTTTTTATTGTAAGTTGTATTAGTACTGTCATTGTTTTTGAAAATGTGTAAGTTTGCTGAAGTTTCATTGTTTGCACTTCAAATAAAATTCAATAGTCTACATGATTGTCTTGTCTTTTTTTCCACAGTATTGGGCCCTATGGGTTTTGGCTTGAAAGTGAATGTCAGAAGTTTTATTTGATAAAATAGTTTTGAAGAACATAAGGGTGACTATACATTTTTCTAAATTAAAATATTGTAGCAAACACACATGATACATCATTAGGATTTGGGGCACCTATAGAGTACTTTTAAAGTGTTTTAAGGTTGAATGAGTGTCATGATAAAATTATGTGCCACCCCAAAGTAACTGCTTGCACCTACCCTTGCTCTTTTTTTGCCTTGTAATGACTGTGGTGAGGAAGGCGGGACGAGAGACGTGATGCGGGGCCGGTTGCGTGAGTGATAAGTGCAATCAGCTGTGCGCGCACCGGTCCCGCATCTCTCACGGAGGAGACCAGGAGCTTAAAAGGACGACCGGCAGGACTGTTGACGAGAGAGGACCGGGCCCGAACATGTGTGAAGTTTGTGTTTGTTTTATGGCCGGCAGTCGACAGTGAGGTGGCTGCCGGTCATTACTTCCGTGTTTATTGTTTGTTTATGTTTATTTAAAGTTTTATTATTTGAATGTTTGCCGGTTCCCGCCTCCTTCCTTCCCTTCTAACGAACTTTGCTACAATGACATTTTATTTGTAAACAAAGCCACACTGTGTTCCTTTGCCTGTCACAGCAACACAAAAACTCCATCCACTCACACAAACCACCCACAACGGTATCTTTTGTTCTTTGCGCACCTGTGTGCATTTTTTGTAGCTTATTTCCATCTCTTCCTCAGAGTGTTACAGGAGCATATCAAATTCCTTTTTTTAATTTTCCCAAAATGAAGCCCCGTTTGTGTGGATCGAAATGAGTGAGAAAGATACAGACAGATCGAGGCAACAATGGACGAAGGGTGAAACAGAGAGATGCAGAGTTTTAATTCACAGGCCTAGTGGGATGTCTTACCTCATTTCTCCTCTCTTGCTGTGTTCTAACAAGAACTATTAGAGCGCTAAATGACATTAAAGGGGTAGACACACTCACGCGTGTGTACGTGCGCTTGTGCGTGTTTTACTCTGAAATGGACTTACACTAACACTACAGAACATTGACCCAAATAACCAATAGTTCTGTATTATCATCACTTGATTACATACATTAGATATGATAGATTTGTTTGTGTGTGTGTGTGTGTGTGTGTGTGTGTGTGCGCGAGCTTCTCAAATAAATTGCCCTTCATGATGAGAATAATAAGGTCTGTATCTATAGATGTCATTTAACGGCCAAAATTCAGTCTAAATGAACGCATCAAACTGGATTATTTTAATATTGTCTGTAACTTACATGCAGGTCGAGGTGAGCTATTGTTTCTTAAATGCATCTAATACAGAAAATAGGTTATTTTTTATGTCATAATGGTCATAATATAATTTGTATTTGATTTCTGTCATTAATAAATATTCCACTTTCTTTTTGTTATGGTAAAGTAATTAACACAATGTTGCTCACCTTCTTCACTGGGACAGGGAGGGGTGCAGTTATGGGGAGACTGGGGTGCTGCTGACTCATCTGTTGTTAAGTCTGCTAAAATGGGCAAGGAGAATTATTTCATATGAATATCTTGCTAAACGTTTCCCTGCACTGATTAAATGTTGATGAAATGTAGGCTGACACTAGCCTGCAGCTAGCTAGTTTATTTTACTATGGACAACAGGTTAATACCACTCAGACTGAATGCTACCCACCTTTCTTGGTGAAAAACTGGGTTACAGATTGACACCCTTTCTTTTGTCTTTGCTCTCTCAATTTTCTTTCTTTTTCTTTTTTGAAAACCAGATTTTTTTTGCTGCGTAACATCGTTCACTGTTTCTGATGCTACGTGACTTTCTGCAACTAAACATCATCACTGATGAATGCGCTGAGGCAGGACCAAACCATTTCATGCAGATACAAGGGGGTGCTCGGTCAATATGGATGTTTACTTTTTGGTCCATTGGGGATATTTAACTTCTATTGCCAAAATAAGTAAAATAAAATACATTCATTTTATTGAATACTAAATGATGATGATTTATATAGTGTATAATATAATAAAAAAATTATTAGTTTTTACCTATTTGTTGGGGCCCCTTTCAGTCGGGGGCCCTTGGAATTGTCCTAACTTTTCCCCCTATACGGCGCCCATGCGTGTTCCCATTACGTGAATTTGTGAGAAATATGTTTTTCCTCCGTTTTTCAAAACTCATCTCTCTCTCTCTTTTTTTCTTCTTTGCTTAAAGCTTATTTCTCTTGGCGTCTCCTCCCCCATTTCATTTCTCTATTGGATACCGTAATTATGAATGTTTGTTCTTACATGGGCGGGTATCATTTTCTTATTATGAGCCCTAAATAAAATATTTGTGTGTTTATGTGTGTGTTGATACGCACTTGGTTAAGCTCTTATAAAAGAACGTGCTGCAAATGTTTGACATGGTCTTGGTGAGATTTTGACCGGACGATTTTAAATATAAACAAATGAAATAGTGAATTGCACATTAAAGGGACAGTTCAACCAAAAAAAAAATCATAATTTACTCACCCTCAAGTTGTTCCAAATCTGTATAAATGTCTTTGTTATGATGAACACAGAGAAAGATATTTGGAAGAACGCTTGTAAACAAACAGTTCTTGGCCACCATCGACTATGTTGAACACAAAAGTAGATAATTGTTGTATAGTCCAAATGCACTGTATGTCGCTTTGGATAAAAGCGTCTGCCAAATGCATAAATTTAAGTGAAAAAGAAGATATTTTGAAGAATGTAGGAAAGCAAACAGTTTTGATGCACCTTTGAGGAGTGGCACATTACTGCATTTTCCTTGAAATGTTTACCAGCACACACTTGAGTGTGTGTGTGTGTCCCTCTTGGCTGATTTGATCACTGCTTTGCCCTTAATGACTGTTTAAAGACATTGATGAGTCACTCTACATGAGACACTAGCAGCAGGAGACAAGATCACACTTTCACACATGCTCTCAAGCACTCGAAGAAACCAAAACTTTTAAACTCCCTTGTCTGTCTGTCTCCCTGTTGCAACTGGCCGGTTTAAGTAGGAATAAATTAAAGGGAGCCAGTTTATGTTTGTATAAGACATGCCGTATGAGGCGGTGTTTGTATGTGTATGTGTGTGTGTGTGTGTTTGTTTAATAAAAAGAGCATTTCAAATGAGGCCGCAGGAATCAAGCCCGTCTTTACACAACGAGACGATGAGATTAGAGAGAGCGCACAGCTAATATAGAGATGGCGAGGGAGGGAGTGTGTATATCTTTGTGAGTCCAAGTGGCAGGGGTGGATGTCTTGAGTTGGATATATGTGGACTGGAGTATTAGAATGACTCAGAGGTTGAAAACAATGTGTTCAGGTGCGGAGTGTGTGTGTGATTATTGAGAGACAGGTGGGCTTTGTTGCTGAATGATGAAGCTGGATTGATCATCGGTTCTGGACTCTAACCGTAGATTTCAGACCAGCTGGCTGCTATTCTCTTTCTCTCTCTTTCTCCACACACGGCGTGCAGGTGGTTAAGAGGCGTAGAAACAGAGGAGAGTGTGTAGATGCTTTTGATGACAAAATGGGTGCCATGCCAATCACACACCATCAAACACACACGTGCACACACTTTCTTTTTGAGCGTCATTGCAAGATTGCAGGCTGTTCTTGTTAATGGTGGCATGAGAGCTTTTTACTAATCCATCATCGTGTCTTACTTTCTGATTTTAAGTGGCTGAAGGGAGAATAATTATTACTATTGATTTCAGATGAGCATTAAAATTTGTCATGTCACTCATCCGGCACGATAAATGAATGATGACCTCAAATTGTGTGACTTGAGAAGATGTGTGCTATGACTTTTCTTAAGAGTTCTGCGTGGCTGATGATAAAGGGGGTCAAATTGTGACTCGCATTAAAAGAGAAGATTTTGCGGTTGGAACACTTGACTAAAAGGAACGGGTCAACCCTTCATTTTTTTCATGTAATCACCCTCAAGTCCCAAATCTGTTTAAATGTCTTTGTTCTGATGAAAGAATGCTCGTAACCAAACAGTTCTTGGCCACCATTGACTATGTGGTGAGAAAGGCGGGACGAGAGCCGTGATGCGGGGCCGGTGGCGTGAGTGATAAGTGCAAGCAGCTGTGCGCGCACCGGTCCTGCATCTTATCACGGAGGAGATTGGGAGCTTAAAAGGACGATCGGCAGGACTGTTGACGAGAGAGGACCGGGCCCGGACATATGTTTAGTGTATGTATGTTTTATGGCCGGCAGTCGACTGTGAGGTGACTGCTGGTCGGTGACTTCAGTGTTTATTGTTTATTTAATTAAAGTTTTTTAGTTTGAACGTCCGCCGGTTCCCGCCTCCTTCCTTCCCTTTTATGCCTCTGTTAAACACAAAAGAAGATTTTGAAGAACGTAGGAAAGCAAATTGTTCTGGGGCACACTTTAAACTTTTTTGCTGTATAGTTATGCAGCTAGTTGCCTGTAACTAACTGTATATTTATCTAATTTATTGGCAACAGTTTGTTTCTGAGATAAAAGAACATTAAACATTAACAAATCTTTATCTTTACAGAAAAAATACTATAAAAGCCTTGCAAAGCATTCTTGAAATCAGAAATCCTAAACCTCAAATCTTGCTTCCCAGAATGCTTTGCAGGAGGCTCTTATTGTAGTTTTTTCTGTGAAGATAATGATCTGTTAATGTATAATGTTCATTTATCTTTGAACAAACTCTTGGCCAAACAGGTCTTGGCCACCCCTGAGTGCGTAAAATATTTCTGTAGAAAGTACAGTATGACTGGCAGCAGTTTGCCAGTAAATGACTGTAGATTTAGATTTATGTAATTTACTTGCAAACTGCTGCCAGTAATACTGTACTTTCTAAAGAAACATTTTAGGCGCACTTTTGTGCACTCAGGGGTGGCCAAGACCTGTTTGGTTACAAGCATTCTTCCAAACATATTTCTCGGTATTCATCAGAACAAAGATATGTATACAGATATGGAACAAAGGGTAAGAAAATTATAACATAATTTTTATTTTTGGTGAACTGTCCCTTTAAGCCCAAGTAACATCCATTTACAGTAGCAATGCCACAACAACCACCCTGACCTCTGCAACAACCACATAACAAGGCAGTAACAACCATTAAGAACACACTAGCAACAGCATGTAAACGTCTTGACAACCACTCATTACCTAAGCATATGGCCAGTTTTGCAAATACAAGCATTGTAAAAAAGAGATTATAAATAAATAGTGTATTAACTGAAATTGTTTTTTCTTTTAGAATTTATTTTTGTGCAAGTACCTAATGTGTATGTAATATTATTAATATTAATATATTTCACATTGGAACGTAAATAAATTGCTAATGGGTTTCAAGACTGCCTTGACAGGTTTTCTTTTTCTCATTGGTGAATGCAGAGTAAACTCTTCTATCCTGTTCTCTCTTCTGCACCTTGGGGCAAATAAACTTATACCTTTCTCAATGTGTTAATGTGTTTGCCAGCCACAGTAAAAACACAAACCCAGCAGCATATTTACAACAAATAACAGAGCCATAATCTCTTATGCTACTGTATCCTTCCCATGGGAATGAATAATAAATGAATATATTTTTAAACGGTTATTAAATGTTAGTTATTCAAGTTTGCAAAGGCCTATTTGGACGTTTTCTGCTGAATAGAAACTATGTACATAACGTGTCAGAATGACCAAACAACCGTGTCAAGGTAAAGTCAAGCACACTGAATTATCGAGTACAGTATTCAATGCGGTTATCTCAATTGTTTACTACTTACTGTAGTATTCTGTGCATCCAAAAATGTAGCGTACTATGCAGTACACATGCTGTAGTTGTACGATGGTACACTATTCAACACGTAAGTAGTGTGCGTGTCCCTAAACGTTATATATTCTTGATTCGGCTGCTTTAAATTTCATCTCCAAATCGTTGAATCGCCCGTGGGATGTGTGGGAAGGGCCGGCTTGTGAGACGCTTTGGTTGCTGTGCTGTCTAAATGAGAAAGGACATCACTCATTTCCAGCCTCAAATTGCCTTGCTCTCATCTGCGACCTTCTGTAAACAGCTTTACACCAGCCGCTGCTGCATCCGCCACACACAGCCCAAGAACATGATATCTATACATGCACACACTTCCTTTAACCACACGCAGCTCCTTTTTTAATTTGCACTTGCACCGTTTCCTTTCTGAGAGATCTCGATCCTTGGACATATCGAAAACGAGTCGTGCATCTCTGATCCATGTCTTCTGAGATCCGATGACACTTATAAGGACTGATCCACCATAGCTTCACATTGTACTGAATGGGCAGATGTATTTAAAGAGATAGCTCACCCAAAACTCTGCCATCATTTACTCGGCCTTATAAAATCATGTTGCTTTCTGTCTTACATGGAACGAAAAAGGTGTCAGAATGACCAAGATGTATTCTTTTACGTCATGAAAATGAATGTAGATCACAGCAGTCACTGGTCCCCATCCACTATCATTGTATGTCAAATTAAACAGGTTTGCTATTAAGCTAAACATATTGCCTAAGACTAGTCTAAGACTAAAATAAATGTTAGAGTTGTCTAAAATTAAAATTGCTTGCAATGACATATTTCAAAAAACACAAGTGCCCTTTTTCTAAGGCATGATTGTAAAAATGTCTTAAATGGCATAATTTAACTAAGGCCTAGTCCTGGTTTAAGATAATCCTTGTCTGGGAAACCAACCCATTAGGTTTGGCTTGACATTAATCATGATTGTAAAGTGTGATTTTATTTATTTATTTATTTTGGGCTGAACTATACCTTTAACATTGTTTACAGCTTAAACAAATGCATCTCTTCTGACAATACAGACGGCCAGTCCTTCAATTTTCTCTTTGGTTCCTCTTGTTGTTTTGCTTTTGTCACACTTGTTCCTTTCATTTTCTGTTCTTTATCCGTCTCACTGTGCCTCCATCGGTCTCCGATGATCCGTGCGGTGCTACGAAGGTCAGCTGTACCAAGGGGACGGCTGTGCTCGTAGAACTTTATGACTTTTTAATGGGACAGCAATCACTCCAGCCTGCTGCAATCACAGCCAATTAGCAGCTCGTGCTCGTTACCACTGCTCCCAACACTACACTAATTCCGGGTTAATTGGGTTTGATTGGGAATTTTTTTGAGTCTTTGTGCGATACGAGGGCGTGATGATAGATGACCGTAATCTTAAACATGATTTAATTCAGTTTGGGAAATGCATGTGGGCACTGTGTTTGTATAGGCTAGAACGCGTGTGGATGGGTTTATGGGAAGATATACTCCCTCAGCTCACGATCCGTCAGCCCACCGCGTTTTAAAGGAGGATTTATTCAAATGAAGTTCCAGGAGGTCCGGGCTCTGAATTTTCTTTGCCAGCAAAGGTCTGAACCATTACAGTGGTGCGGCTATTTAACCTGAATATTGTTTTGTTACGACAAAACAATATGTTGTTTAAAACAAAATCTGATTTGTTTTGGTATAGGTCACATTTATTTATATTTTGTCGGTTTCTGTAAACACTGTGTGGTTCATTTTGTAAATGTGTGTTTAAAACTACAATGTGCAATCTTTACACTTAAACACGGAGCTCCAATAGAGTCATTTAACTATAGTAGTGGTCACTTCCTAAAATGTTTTAGTTTGTAAGAATTTTTGTAAAAATAAGATTGGAACAATACAAATATTTTCACGCTCTTACATTAAGATAAGTGACGGATTGAAAACTCAATAACTATACAGTTGTTGTTGACTTTATGCTAGACTTGTAAAAAATACTTATAGATTTACTGTTTTCTAAGTTTTACAGTTTTTTAAGTGAATTAGAGAAGATGCAAGTAAATTCTACTAGTTGTTTTTTTCAGTGTGTTGTTCAAAAACTAAACTAAGTGACCAAACTGCATCTTAAATGATACGTACATGATGTTTAAATGGTATTGCAAGTGGCATTTGATAGAAGCATCTGCTTTATGGTTTAAATTAAGTGTTCATACAAGTTTATTTTAATACATAAGGTGAGTAAATCATGAAAGAAATTGCTGTGTTAGATGAACTGTTCATTTAACTGTTCTGTGTTGGGTGTTACGTTTATAATATTCTTAATTCACGAGAAGTGCTTTACTGTCCAGATGAGACCGATCCTGCTAATTGGCGACCTCCGTTTCAAAGAGACACAGCCGAGCTTTGAGTTTTTTTAAGGGAGATATCGCAGCTGTTATATGAATGAGTCTGAGCTTCCATTCAGCCCACAGAAACTGTCTGCGAGCGAGACAATGAGCAGGTTCAGCCAAGTGAGACAATCACAGCAGTTGTTCACCAGTCTGTCAGACCATAAACTTCATAATTTGTGTTTTGAACCAAGGGCTTGGCTTCTCCTTTAGTCAGTCATTTGCCGCAGACAAAGGGTTGCATAAAATCAAAACAGATGAGTATCATAAATGTCACTTTTAAAATGCCAGCGGATAAAATGCACTTTTTCATAGTGATGCAGGAGATCTGTGTCTGTAGAGCTGAGGTGATACTCCGCTGAGGTCAGAGGTCAAGTTTTTAATTGTATTTTTGATGACAGGAGGGGTTTTCCGCATATGCAAATTCTCACATTCTCCGCATGAAGGAGAAGATAGCGAGTGAGGGGCGCGGGGTGACTAGATAGATGGAGAACAGAAAGGCTGATAAAATGATTTATTTTAAATATTGATGGACAGAACAGGAAGCTAGATGAAACGAAAGACAGACATGTCTGTTTTGGAGAGAAACAGAGAGAGTATTAGAGGGATAAATTTTCATTAGTACGAGTCATTTAATGGCTGTATGTGTGGTGATTGGCTGGATTAGAGAGTGTCTCTGTGCTGTTGAGGGGAGATTAGAGAAAGTGAGAGATTAATATCCTGCTATTGCAGCTGTGCCGTGAATTAATTTCCTCCTTATAAGCTTTTAAGAGTTGGCACACGTGTTTTGTGAAGCAACGGCAGCTTGCAGCCCTGCACGCCACACTAATGCGGCATCACATGGTTAATAGGACTTTCAGACAAATGCAACAAGGGCGTCCAACTCTGGTATAACTGAAAGGTATAATTTCTATTTTAGTAAATAAACTGTAACTTATAAGAAATGGAAATGTTGTCCATACCACAATTGAACCACCTGGTCACACTACCAGGTCTAATTCTTGCTTTTAACAGACCATTAACTATCAATTAACTCAAAATCTGGTGGTTACTAATAGTTGTAAAGTGGTTTAGGTTTAGGTATTGGGTAGGATTAGGGATGTAGAATATGATCATGCAGAATATGTCAAGTACTAATAAACAGACAATATGCTAATAATATGGATGCTAATGAGCAACTAGTAGTGAGAATTGGTCCCATACTATACCATTCACATTTATTTTGTTCAAAATGTATTTTACCGTGCTAAATTATGGCACAAAAAGTACACAAAAAACAATTGAATTAAAGTGTTATTTTTATTTAATGCACATTTAAAAGCAACAACTGCTGTATCAAGTTCTGCATAGTCAATAAATAGAAAAACGTAAAAGATCCAGTGTGTGAAATTTTGCGACATCTAGCGGCGAGGTTGTGAATTGCAGCCAGCGGCTCACTCCACCCCTCCCTTTCGAAGCACTATAGTGGCTAACACAAAAACATATGTCGTTGTGTTCTCGCTTCTTTGGCGAAGGAGATAACCTGTTTACGAAATACGTTCTGTAGAGTTTGTCCATTTAAGGGCTATTCTAGGAACAACTTGGCCAATTCCATGCAAGGGACCCGCGGTGTATGTATAAAGAAGAGAGAGAGAGAGAGAGAGAGAGAGAGAGAGAGAGAGAGGAAAAAAGATTAGCAGTGCAGTGTTTTATTTGAATATGGCAGCTTTTGCATTCATGTTATCATCAAAGGATAATTAAAAATAAATTAAATTAATAACCATTTTAGATATACTTGCATGTAATTCTGGTGAACGGTGTTTGAGTTTTCCAGAGAATTCTTGCACATGAGGTGAAAATGTAAGCTTTAAAAGGTCTTTAATTTGGCCAGCTTGACCCTTTCTTGCACCTGCTGTGATTTTGCCCAGTTTTATGACAGATAGCTTCAATGAAAGCCATTGCGTTTACATTTCTCTGTGCTCCCACAGGCTTCAGTATGTGTGTTTCTCGAAGGCCCGAGGCTTAATTTAGAGCAGAAACAGTGGAGAATGTGGTTCAGATTCTGCTGACTCATTTTATAACAAGCCCGAAACACCCACACTAGTGTCTTTTTGTTACTCTTTCCCCTTATTGAATTCTGCCGCACGTCTACAGATATATTATGTCCTCTTTAACTTTTAAAGAGAGAGTTTTTCTTAATCAGAGAGTCCAACGAAGTAAATCTCACACACACACACAATAGCGAAGTGCGGCCGGCAGAAGTAAAGGTCAGTTTAAATGAGTGTGTCCCTTGCGGTTCCCTGTTCCTCTGTTTTTGATAACTTGTGGTCTCTTTCTCATTCTCTCTCGTACTCCATCTTGTTGTCGCTGTCCTCTTTTTGAAAGCAGGCTCAATTAATTGTTGGTTAATTATTCAAGTGAGAGAGAGAGAGAGAGAGAGAGAGAGGGCAGATCTTTCTCTGTGAATGCCCTTTTCTTTTTAGCTGTTTCTGGAACATCAGGAGAATAGACGCTGGAGATTCACTGCCTCTGTTATTTCAATCTCATCTCTTTCCTGCGTTTCTGTTATTCTATGCTGATTTTTCTGCATTTGTTTTGTTTTAAATTTCTTGGATTGTGTCTGTGGCATCCATTTTCAAAATGTCAAGGTTTGGCAAGTTAAGATGACATCATCCTTTTTTCCTCTCTCTCTTTATATGTATAGAGTACGTGACATAATGGAAAAAATTGAAGTAAGGTATAAAGGGTCTCAGGTGGCATCTTCGCTGATTTTGCTTGGTACAATGTGTTATATGGAGCTGAAGGTACTACATTTGGAGGTGGGGATGTGAAGAGCTTTATGAATGGCAGACGTTTCATTTCTGCAGAGCTTTTAGTTGAATTCTTTGCACATTGTATTTGTCCTTGTTATAGAGTAATACATTTTACAATCTAAGTTGTATCTAAGTTAAGTTTAGACCCCCTAACTTTCTGTGTCTCAGACTTTGTCTGCAGGGTGTTTTGGAAAGAAACCCCTTTTGGCGCACGTATAGCTGTGATGATAACCAGCCTGCGACCATCCCCGGGAGTGTTGCCGTTTTCAGATCAGTGTTTGGATGGATTCGTCGGCAGGAGCGGGGGGTTTTATCAGATCTGTGGGGGACCCAGATCTCTTACAGAACTGCCATTCTCAACATTACCCATAATCCCCTGGTAGGGTGGCTGTTGGAAACTCATCGATTGAACAAAACCCCCTGTTGGGACTGCAAACTAATCAATAAACTAGCATGTATCCCCTGTGGTACGACAGAACAGTGCGAGGAGGAGAGGAGTGTTGTCGTGCCACTACGGGGACTGTCAAAGGAGTGCCTGATCTTATTTCAGTCCATTTACATGGGTCACTCAGCCCCTCTCTGCTTTCTTTCACATAGGCTTGCTTTATTTCTCTCTGCAGCTTTCTCTCTTTCTCTGCCTTCACGATAGCATGTATTATTGTTCGTTTTTTTTCCTGTCTTTTTTTGGCCCTGTTGAAATTGTAGACCTCAAAAAGTAATGACATTTTGTAGATTGGAAGAAAAGTCGCTTGCAGAATGCTGCAAACCTTCTATTGATTTCCATTAAGAATGCAATCAAATATCCCATGATGTCTGATACAAGAGCGAGGGAACCTTTGCGTGGTGAAAAATTATTTAATTTCTCTTATTGGCACTTCTGTCTTTTCCTTTGTACCTGATAAGTTTTGTTGCTTTCTGGTATGAAAAGCTGAGAGTGATGGGCTTGTTTCAATAATTCAGCCCAAATCTTAAAGGTGAAGTATGTCATTTTTGCTGTGTTAAAATACTTTGTCCTACCCAAACCTAATATGTAAAGACAACTGTACTGTAAATAAGTCACGTATTTGTGAAAATAAAGGTCCTTAAAATGTTCTTTAAAGTGATTTTTTTTTGTTTGTTCTTTAAAGCGAACCATTTTTGGCTTTAGAAAACACAATTCAGTCAAGGGTTCTTTAAAACCCCTTAACATGCACAGGGGAGTTTTTTACCGTGTCTGCATTTTTTATTACCTTTGCTTCACATCATTATCCAGTCAACTATCACAAACTATCCTTTATGTTCTGAACTTGTTTTTGCAATAACAGTTTACTCTTTAGATTACGACCCGCAATGTACCACATTATTTAACAGAAATTTGTAACAACAATGCACCCTTAAATAAGTACTTGGGGTATTTTTATTATTATAGCACACATGATGGATATTAGTTTATTAACAACACACTGAAAATATGAGTTTTGTTTTATTTCTATTTTTAATATATTTATATTTACATTTTACATTTAAAAAAAGTAAAAATATTAAAGAAGAGAAGTCAGAACTGATCGGTCAGGTTCTGAGGGAAGAGATGTGTTTTCAGCCACACAATATACATGTCAATGTATATATATTCAATATATATGCTACTTACGTGAGGAAAGTGTAATGCATAAGGTCGATCTCAGCTGCAAATCATGTCAGCAAATCAAATACAATTATGAGATGGTTAACTAAAAATCATCTCAGTGCATACATACTGTTTATCATATAAAGCAAAGTTTAGTTGATTTAGGTTGGTCATCTTTTTAGCACAAGTCAAACAAAAACCATTGCAACATTTTTCTCAGTAATTTCTCTGTAAATATACCCCTTTTTCTATGTAGTTACAGGTTAAGTATAACATCTGCAGGCCGTAAAATTAAGTGAGACTTTCTTACCCCCTTGCTCCATGTAGTTACAGGTTAAGTATAACATCTGCAGGCCGTAAAATAAAGTGAGACTTTTTATCCCCCTTTTTCTATGTAGTCACAGGGTACAATGTACAATAAATATACACAAATCGATATCCTTCACTCTGCAGCATTTATTGTGAAAACAACTTATTTTAAGCACATTTACTATACTTCATTTAAATGAAATGTTCACTAGGGTTTAGCAAGAAGGTACAGAGGCTGTGCTGTAGCTATTGTGAATAAGTCACTGCTTAAGGGTGCTAAAAACTGAAGTGCTTTCAATCTCTAAAGTCATGTCTAATTCACGATACAGGACTAGCCTCAAGCAGCTTATTGCTTTTATAAAAAAAATGGTTACCACACAATTCAAATATTAAAGACAAAACTATGAATCAATTGAACTTTCATGAAGTACATAACTAAGCCTGCCCTTCGCTGGCCGACTGTGAACAGCAACAGAATGATCCTCGGGTGCAGCTGTGTTTTATAATGAATCAAGGAATGGAACTAATCGTTATATAACTTTAAAAAACATTGATGACTATAAAATGCGTTTGTATATTTTTGCTTGGCTTCTTTCTATTGCTGCTCTTTTCGCTGAGGTTTTTAATGCTGAGGAGTTATAACATCTAATAGTGCTTGCTGTTCTGCAATATACAGAAAACTAACTGTATATCCTGCACTTGCTAATTGCACTTCTGGTTAGACCTAAACTACATTTCGTTACACTGTACTTGTATATGTGTAATGACAATAAAGTTGAATCTAAAAAAAAAAATGCTTTCTTTTAGGGAGCCATTCCTTTATTTGACTTCAGTTCAAATATTTTACATGAAAATTACTGTGGTATCACAATCTGTATTTATTGTAGCTAACCAGTTTTAAAGAAGATATTCGATTACCTTCTCTTCCATGTTGATCCTCCGCGCCTCACTCACAGTTCGATTCCTTTATGCAGTGTTATTCTCTTTTTTAAACAAAGTCATTTCACCTTGTATCAATAGCTACACATGCTCAGCAACTTCCTGTTTTCACCGGTCTGCCAATTTCCAGATCCGCTGTTTCACTACATTGGTTCGCTTTTAAATATGGTTTCCTTGTACAAAGTTTTGTGAGACAGAAAGGTTCTCGGATCTTAAAAGGTTTATAAAACTATTTCGAAAAAGAGGTTCTTCTATGGCATCGTGAAACCCCTTTGTTTTTAAGAGTGCATTTGAAAGGAAAATCTGTTAATATGAATACGAACAAATGCGACGTAAATGTATGTAAATTGCTCTTTTTGGTAAAACATTGCAGCATGCCTGACTGAGTAAAATTGGTTTGACTGATGATGTAAGTTTTGGGCGGGACTCTCTTGACCAAAGTCATCTTCAGAGTATTCTGGAAACCTGGTTGAAAAAGGTCAATTGTCAATATTTTCAAAAACAAAGAAAGAAGAAGCTGAAAATGAAGATTAATGTCAGCCTGAAACTTTATTTCTGGTTGCGAATGACATTTTCACCTGTAGATGTTTTATTTGAAATAAAGTGATGTTCATGTGCATTGTTACTTTGTTGTCTTCGCGGTACACAGTAGTCAGCAACCTGTCAGCAGTTTTAAACTCATCTGTTCGACCTGGCACAACTTAAAACACTGACAAATGTTGGTCTGGGTAAATAAAAATCTGTCAATGCTAAATTCCAGTGTGCAACTGTTCCAGATACTACATCTCTGTCTACAAGCCATTTTAACCATGGGTGCTATTTCCTTTCAGGAAATCACTCTGAATCAATTGGCTAAACCCATGAATCTACTCTTGTATCAACCCTGAACAGTAGGGAGCTGTGAATCGATTCTGATATTAGCCCTGAGTCGATGGTCTTAAGCCGTGAATCAACTCTCTGCTTGTTGGCGAGTCGATTGTGTGAACCATGAATCTCCCTGGAGCAAGAGTTCGGCTGCCTGCCTCAGGGCCAAAACCTTCTTCTCACAGCAAGCCAAGGCATGAATTATAGGACATGACAGAGAGGACGGGGAGAGAGAGAAAAGTATGAAGTGTGAATATTTTGGCAGGTCGTCTAGAGGTGGAATGGGCGATTCCATACACGTACTCTATGCTTTTTTCATCCTTCACTCCAACCCTCGTTCGTACTCTTGGCAGTCTTACCCTGGCCTGTCCATCAGCGTGTCGCCGTGGCGATGGGCGGTGATAAACTTTGTAGGGTTGCCTGTCGTGCTAGGGCAATAAAACAGAATTAAAATATTAAATCTGTCCGGCATCTTCCCCCCCACCCCCCCACTCGTAAATAAAGCCATAAATTACCGCTATTCTCATAAATGAAGGAGACACAGAAGATGGAGCTTTATAAGGAGGAGGTGCCGATGTGGCATTTTTGCACCCTTACAGCCATCAGTCTTTCTTTCTGTCCTGTTCATTTCTTCATTGACGCCTAGCAGACAAGAATTTCGGGTTGGTAAGATACAGAGGGAGGTAGTAGCATTGCGCTGCATTAATATGAGTTCTGTGGTGACCCTGGAGTTGATTTTACATACATTTTACTTAACTATAGTACTGTATATAACAATAGGTTGTATGAGTCATAAATTCACAGCTCAGTGGAACGGTAAATATTTTTGTGTTTTATTGACCTAAAATACTTCAGTTCAGTGTGCAGGCCCAGAGGTCCCGATAATATACAGTGCAGTTCGAAAGTGTAAAACTATACTGAAAATGTGAGATTTAAACTGGATTCATCTGGATTTAAACAGTGTTTTAATATTGTGAAAAAGGAAATGCTTAGGGTTTTTGTAACATTCTCAAATCTAGTTAACATTGGTCCTTAGTCTGTTTCTTAAAAGGTTCTTTGTATTGGAAAAGGTTATTTAAGGGGCGTCCATATTATAGCATTGACTGTAACTATAAACTATATTTGCATATATTTATATTCTAACTTTATTTAATTCCGACATTAAACCCACGTTGCGATCATTGATAGCCAAACATTACAGATCCGGCAGAGACCCGACATTATGTTTTATCATTCATCAACTGGAAAAGATCTCTCTGAAAGTGATCCAAATAATATAATTCTCTGAATTTTTATCGTAATAGTTGTACTGTGAATACATACTTATCATCCATAATGTGAATGGCCCTTTAGGCTACACAAATGTAATGCAAATGGTTATTTTAAAACATTTTGACTAAATGGTTCTTTGGGAAACCAAAAATGGGAATCGCTGTGAAGAATCTAGTCGTAGCATTTTAAAAGTGTTGATTTTTTAGTTGACAAAGTTCTATTTCAAAATGAATAGAGGAGGACTGTGTAATTGTCTTGTTACTGGTTCACCCCCGCAGCATCTTGGGACTGAGAATGCAATCCTTTGATTGTTTACCTGCTCAACTGTATGTGTGTGCTTATACACTATCTGCCTATATTTACACTTTTGTCCATGTGGATTAACTGTAATGGTGTGTGGCCAATGCAGTCCTGGCAGTCTACCGTGTGTGTGTATGTGTATATGTTTGTGTGTGCCATCCATCTGCCTCGGTACAGCTGTTGCTGCCTAATTGGCTGGTAGGTGGCCGTAGTCCTGCAAGAGAGAGAGGAGACGATATCAATCCACTTTAGTTTGGGATCAAAGAAGAGCTTTTAAAGTCTGAGGGCAGACTGTGGATAGATGCACACGTGTGTGGACAGACTCTGGCCAGAAGTTCTGATTCATACAGGAAATAATTAGCTTGATTAATTCCCTTCTATAATGACCAAGTTTTGCATTTTTTGGAATACATTTTGTTTTTGTTACTTGTTATTGGGCATAAACATGTCTATGTGGTGTAATTATCCGGAAACTTAGATACACAAAAAGGCCTCATTAACAGGCTGAAACTCTTTAAAAGGATAAATACTGCATAGTTTTTTGTCCTATGATCTTGAATACATCTATGCGAGCGATGATTTTGTATTAAAGTATTCCTGCCATTCGAGATTTAAAATAACTCAAATATGAAACACACCACCAACCTTTCAGCAAAGATGAAATTACACTCAAACGCTGTTAAGTATGCTTGATAGTCAGCCATTGGTGGCAGCATGGTGCCTCGTTCCTCTGAGACCAGCGAAGGGTGGCAGCCCCTCCAAATCTTTCCATCTACTGCTTCTGTTGTCATTTCATCTCATCCCGCGCTCTCTCTCTCTCCCTCTCTCTCTCTCTCTCTCTCTCTCTCTCAATCATTTGCATCTTTCCTTGTATATCTCCTTTGAATCGCAGAGTGCAGGTTGGGAGATTCTGTCTGTTTCAGTGATGATCTGTCCATCTGCCCCCCCCCCTCTCTCTCTCTCTCTCTGGATAATTAGAACAGGGGGCAGAGGCACACTTGAGTAAGCTCACTATCAGATGATTAATTGCTGGGGGTAGAGGGATGGAGCAGAGGGAGTCGCTGCAGAAGAGAACGCAAGGTTACTTATTCCCTCTCTTTCTCTCTCATTGACTCTTTTTCAATGCATTTCATTATAGATTTATTTGTGGGGTTGTCGACATAACAGCATTCACAAAGCAATTAACAGGAGGAGTGTGTACGAGAATGATAAACTCAACAAGAAAATGAACTGATAAAGTTACACTCTTCATCTTACTTTGCAAAAGTTTTTGTGCATGTACAGTAACATTTGCTTGGTTTTTGTCGAATGAACCATGCTTCTTTTGTGGCCGGTTGTTTCACAGAATTGATTTATTTATGTGTATTACGCAATTATATACAGTGTATTGCACGTATGTCCAACATGTCTCACTTGTAATGTTCAGTCTGTCCTCTCATCATATTCATGCTGTTGTCATTAGCCTGACAAAGCAGTAAACTTGACATAGATTGAATCACTTCTGTTCTTTATCCAGAATTTTTTTAAATGGTTTAACACGAAACATGGGGTGTGTTGCTATCAGAAGGGATACACCCTGAAGCTGGACGTATAGCATTTACAGGTCATGTGATGCTTTATCTTGGCCTTAATTGGTTGTTTGCATATGGTCCTGTCCTTTAATGGGAGTTTGCTTTGTTTGGTTAAACGAAATGTGACGTTCTGTCCATGCTAACGGCAAAAAAATGCAACATATGTTTAAGTGACCTGACTTGAGGCTAAATTGTCTGAATGAAAGATTCTAGCACGTTTTATTGAAAACTAAATGTTTGCAATTCTGTGCGTTGCTGCTAGTGATTACTTTAAGCCTTTATGAATGAAAAAACGGTACGAATGATTTATGTTTTTCCTACATTTGATCGTGTAAATATGAGTATTATACCTGTGAACATTAGTGTCTATGTCATTACACATCCCACATTTGCAATTAACAGTAATATTGCTGTAATTTGTATTCTACGGTCATTTCTCCGCCCATTTGCTTTTTTCTCCTCAGAAAGGCTAATTGCGGATATCTGTCCTTGACATTTCAGCCTCATTTTACCAGCGATTGTCTGTCTTTGTGAACATGCACGCTCAACATTTGTCTGTGTGACAATCTAAAGAAACACAAGCTTACACACTCTCGTCCCTGTTATTCTTGTATATGTCCTCATTTTCAACCGGGTTTTTACATGATTCATTCTCTCTTATCGTGTATGTTTAAACTTCTTCATCTGTCTGTCTCTCTGTCCGTCCGTCTCTTTATTATTTGATGGATGATCTGTGCGTAGGAGGACATTCTGGACAGAATTGAGACACGAGCAGCTAAATGTTAAGGGCCTCATAAAACGTGCTCGGCCTCCCCCAACACTCTCTATTCCTTAACCTGCTGCCATCATCCTCCATAACTCATCTTCTCACCCCCATCTCTGCTTTGCTTGTTTGTCCGCTCATCTTTTCACACTGGTCTTTGTTTTGTTTGTTGTTATTATTATAGATTTCTGTAGAAAGTATTTGTAATTTTAATAGAAAACAATACAAAACTTAACCCCATTTATATAAATTGTTAACTTTGTGGCATCTGAGGTTCAGTCTGGATTCTGAGCAGTTTTGAGATGATGAGATTGTATGTTTTTGCATTCCAAAAAGTCCAAAAATCGACACAACGTGGAAAAAAGGAAACTCTCCTTTTTTGAGTATTTCGACTATAGCATGATATATCAAAACTGCTTGTGGTGTGAGTACGGCCTGTGCCCCAATGACAGAAACTTGTTTGAAATTGCCGTATAATTGTGCATTATTTTCTGTATATGTAACAATATGATTCTGGGGTGCAGATGATAGTAAATGACAAAACAACGTAAAATATATGAATGTGTGTTTTGGGGTTGGGATGCAGTCAAGTAGTGTGTGAATGTGTGTGTGCAGTTCAGGAGTGCATTATTTGATGTGTCTCAGCGATCTTACTATTAATCCTTCAAACTTTCAACTCACAGGCTTTGTGTGTGTGTGTGTGTGTGTGTTGAGCGGATTTAACATGCACGAGGGTTGCTGCATAAGTGGGCGTGTGTGTGTGCGTGTACAGTACTCCAAATGGGTGTATGCTTCATATCACTGTGAATATAATTACACTGAGCCCTTCCTCTTATGCTTCTCTCCACCCTTTTTATCCTCTCACTGTTTCCTTTTTGCTGTATTTCTCTAGTGTCTGTGTGTCTTCATTTGCTTTGTTCAAATCTTATTGCTAAAGTGAAAAATCTGGAGTTTCCACCAATATCTTCATGCCTCTGTGGATCTATTAAACTTGATTCTCTGTGTGATATGACACTGCAGATATAATACTTTAATAATGGCTGCATGCTAAAAAGCTAATGCTGGTAACAGATGTGTATCTGGGGATTGTGCATTGAGGCTGGTGGAATGGAGCGACGAGGCAGGTTTGTTTTGTTTTAGAGAAATATAGGAGATGTCTCTGTCTAATGGCATTCTCTGTGCTGTCTTACTTTCTCAGGCCTTGTAAACTTGTCATTTGAAAACCAAGTAAAAAATACATATCCAGCAATTTTGGCAATGCCAACACTTAAAATAATGGGTTAAAAAGAACAATTTTGGGCTGAGTGGTTCCCTAAAGAACTTTGTTCTTTGTAGTTAGATTACTAAAAAAGATTATATATTTTATAATGATTTGTTTTGTTTTTGTACTGTATGTTTTCTCACACCAAATGTTTTTAGGTGGCGCCTGTGGGTGTGGGATATACACACATGCCTTGCTCCCAGTCTGAGATGTGCATGCCGCATCCCCAGGTACCGTCTGAGTTCCTGTTTATTAGGAAGGAATAAATGGGGAAAGACAAGAAAGATGAGCGGGAGATGAGACGAGAATTGTTTTACTTGAGAGATTCTGACAGTCGACCATTAAAGAGGGGAAAAATGGTGTGAGAAAAGGAGGGATGTGCTGAGGAAAAGAAAATGAAGATTGATTGAGGGATCTTGAAGGAGGAGAGGGACACGGGAGCAGAAGCTGAATCTGCAAATTAAAGTGACTCTGAGGGAAATAATCGAGGGGCGCTGATAATAGTAGCTGCAAACTCAGGCACACACTTTTACACTGTGTGCCTAAGTAATAAATTAAACGGCAGAAAGTTTGCTTAAATAATAAAAAGAGTACAAACAGACACTTCTTTTTGTAAACCTTGCCATTTTTTCTGCACATTTCCACTTGTTTTGTGTAGAGGCATCTGACACCCAGACAATATTATGTACTGTAACTTGAAAAGGATTGTCAATGGATGTGGTGGGGTTCATTTATACGTAAACAGAGTTCTGTGTTGCATTAAAAGTCAGAAATACATGCTTTTTAGCTGCGGCATCTAAAGTACATTTAAGCATCATTTTAGCCAACAGTATCTGCTCATAATGTGGCGAGAGGCCCACTTGCATTGTGGGACCCACCTGTGTCTCATACAGTCTTAAACATCAGCACACTACACAGACAGAACATGCAGAGAGAAACAGATAAATGCATGGGCGAAGGATTGGCCTGAGAAACTGTCACATGGCTCTGTAGAATGTTTCATTCACATTGAAATGACGAGTTCACACTGATGAATTTAATATGAGGAAAAATATGAATAAATCAGTGAGTATGTGACCCTAATTCTGACCCCAAACTCTTCTCCATCCCGGAAATTTGTTTCTATGACCTTCAAACTATTCATCACAGTATTGACGAATGTTCGGTGTCTTTTGATTTCAGATGGTAGTGCTTAAATCTGATTCTGTGATCATGAAAGCAACAACACAGTCTCTAGTTTACTTATTTGTAACCATGCATTTTAGTGTGATTTGCTGTCGTGCCAGAATGTTAGGTTTTGGGGTGGGGTTAGGGGAGGGGCTTCCGTTAGCTATTTTTTAAGAATCATACGTTTTTGTACGATTCACATCTTTCGAATTGATGCGAATTAGCCACCTTGGAAAACCTGTGACATCAGGCTGGAAATGTTTGGGTCACATGTGCTCCTCCATGTCCTTGTGATAAGCCCTCATTGCATACAATATTCAATATTCTTTCTCTTACTTTCCTTTAATTCTTTAGTAGCGGTGGTGTTTCCCTTTATGCCCTTTCTTTTCTGTAATTTTTCAGTTTAATGGTGCCTGCAGGGCCTCCACACAAAAACACTAAACATAATTCACTTACAAACTTTCTTTTATCATACAGCGCTAATTCATCCTCACTTCTGCACATACAGACAAACAAACCTGAAAACAAGCACTTATCAAATCAAAAAATCTTGCTTGATAAATTAAAAGAATGTCTCTCCACGCACACACGCACGCGCACACACGCACCCTCACACACGCACCCTCACACATACACACTCCTCGTCTTTTAAGTCATGTGAATAATTACTTTGCCAAAGGGCACTGCTATGATCCCTGGCTGGTATTTAAAGTCCCGTCAGTGAATTTAAATCACTTCCTCTGATTCACAGCACCTCACTCTGAAGTAGAGATGTCCTTTACAGGTGGCCCGCGGAGAGACAGAGATCTCCACTACTGTCACGATGATCGACTCACAAAGTCTCCTTTAGCTCTGTCTGACTTGAGGTATGTAGGAGTGGGGTGTGAGATCATATCAATAGCTTTTGTCTGACAGAATGTAAAGCTCCTCTTGCTGAAAACATCAAAAGAGGCACATTTCAACATCTAAAACCACATTCTTATCCAAACCAATGGATAATTATAAAACTGATCTGTTTAACCACTACGTTCTGATTGGATAAGCCATTCAAACCCATTGCACAATGACCATAAATGCTTTAATGCACACAAATTTAAATGCTCCTTAGCAACCGTAAGTTTGCCCACAGTTAATGATGTTACTACGTGATAGGAAAATGATATCTTTTTGTGTTTTTCTCCTATCTCCAGGAAAAATAAATAAGAAACCAGATACTTTTGCTAGCCAAAATTGTGTAAAATTGTGTAAAACTTTCAATTCCAATCCATTTTAAGCATAGACCACTCTAAATTGTTGTATTTATTCGTAAAATCAGACAAAACTATTTACCAATGCTCAGAAAAACTGAAATGTAATCCTACGCTGATATTTTAGACAATTTTGCTACTCAAGCAAATTTAGTCATTTTAACCATTTTGTGAAAACAATGAGCCACAAGAGGTTGTATATTATAATGATTTTGTCACGCTCAATGGGGATCCAGGTTATGCCGAAGAACTTAAAGCCCTTAATCATGATAAAATCACTAAATTGCACAACCTCATGTAGTTTATCGCTTTTTAAGAAGCATGCAATAAGTGTCTGTTCACTATCTGAATTGATATATTATATATTTATATATTATATATACAGATGTTTCCTCATCTGTAAGTCGCTTTGGATAAAAGCGTCTGCTAAATGACTAAATGTAAATGTAAATATATCCCTGAAACACACCCTTGGCTATTGTTTGGATTGGCCAGGAATTTTATTGAGACTTTCTGTTGTTTGGTCGACTCTGAGAACATTTCCTATGAAGTTAGTTCATCACAAATCAAGAACAGACGAAGACATTGATTCAATGTAAATGGTTATGTAGTGTAGTGTGGAGACAAAAACATTTATTATAAAAGAAAAAAAAGTGCTCTAAGTGAAGACCTCTGTTAGTGGGACGAATAACATTTACATTTATTCATTTGGCAGATGCTTCAAAAGCAACTTACAAATAGGAGAGCATATAAACATTTTGTCAACAGACTAAACAGTATCCTTAGTTTACAACAGTAACGTTAGTTTACCGTTAGTTGATATAATAATAATAATCTGAAACTGATGAATAATAGAAAAGCCAAACTTTGCCCGAATTAATTAGCCTGGTTTATAAATTGATCTTTCATTTATGTCTACTGTATCAAATGTTGTGATTTTCATCTGTATAACGGTGGGCTTAAGCACTTTGTTGATTTAAAATGGTGTTAAATCTTTTGACAAATCATAATAATTATAGTTTGATTCATCTTGTTACATCCTTTGTGCGGTTGAGCTTTTAGAGTAGTGGAGCATTGTTCTTGCACTGTATAATCCAGCTATTAATTTAATTTTTCAAGGTCTATGGGAGATTATTCTAATTAAATTAGAATGATTAGTTTCTTCATATCTTTTTATGCGGGACCCTACGGCTGTTTCTCTTTTTATGTTCCTAACAGCCTCACAGATGCTCGTTCTTTCTTATTTCTTACACCACCATCTCTCTCCCATACATTCCTCATCAGGTTTGTCTTTGGTCCTCATCCAAGTGTTCTTTCTGGCCAAGTTAAACATGGCCTATTTTTTCTTTTGCTTTCTGTCTCTCGTTCTCTATCTTCCTGTGTGTGTTAGAGTAAATATTGAGCGTTGAGGTTCTCAGTAGTTGGAGTATGTGCGAGTGACTTTATCTTTGAAAGCTCTCTTTTGTAGACACCACATCCATGTTTCAGTGCATTGGTCCTTTTCTACTATCACAGAAATCTAGAGAAGCTAGAAAATACTCATACATGGGGACATTGCCAAAGCGTTTGTGTGAATGTCTTCACACAGTTCAGAGGCAATGTAATATTCCTAAAAGTGAATATCCACACATTTGAATATGATGAGCAGCGCTATGCTAATGACTTGCCTCTGGACTCTTTTGGTTTCCAGGTAACCGCTTCCCTAATTGGTTTTTATAGGCATGGAGGTCTTCGTCATCCTACTCATCTTCTCTTTCTCCTTTCTGTTCTTCTGCGTTGGACGGTTTTTCGTTTGATGCCTTTTCAACTTTGAGTATTCAGGAACCTTTTTGTAAATCTTTCAGGTTGAACCCTAAACTAGAGAGAACATCAATATTGATGATTTGTTATAGAATCAGGCCAAAAGCTCATAGAAAAATAGCACTCAATGTTGCACGTTGTAAATCCCAGTGTTCTCAGACGATTCCCTCATTTAACATTTATATTTTCACAATAAGAATCAGGCAAACTATATAGAGTATCATGCTTGCGAAATCTATACACCTGAATACTGGAATTTATCTTCCAGCTTTATTGGATGTGTGTCTAAATTTAAAAGATGTGGCTATTGTAACACAAATGGAGGTTTCTGCTGCCAACACATATAATTGATATTGAACCCACAACATTTCTTTAATAGTGGATATTATTTTTCCTCTCTTTGTGTTATCACAACCCATAATCCCACAGCATAGATTTGTGCATTCTGATGTAATGTTTCAGTTTACTGAGCATCTTCCTGATGATTGTCAGAAAGCGAACCAGACACGTGCAGTGCATCCTAAACACAGCGCATATGAGTGTAACTGTGTGCTTTCTCCTGGTTCACTCGAGCTCCTGAGGCTGTAGAAATATCCCTCATTTCACACCTCACAGCACATTTATTTAAACTCTTAACTCTTAAATGCTTGCTGTGCTCAAATATTTTGTCAATATATTTTGACATACAAGTACCATTTAATATTCATATTATACATAATTATTTATAAAAATTGTAAGTAGAGGTACTTGCAAACTACTAGTAGAAACTAGAAATGATTCACAAAAGAAGGACCTTTACGATTTAGTTAAAGGGATAGTTCACCCAAAAATTCATCATTTACTCACCCTCTTCGAACAGAACAGAAGAGGTCTAAATCCACTGTAAAGTGTGTACGTGAAGATTGTCTTTCTCAGGTTTATGAATGATTTTAATTGACATTGAATTGTATTGCCTTCAATTCTGCACACTTAGTCATTTACAAATAGACGGTTTCAGCGGTAACAACATAAACAAATGTTATGTGGCCCAAATTTCCATTTAGTCATTTAGCAGACGGTTTTATCCAAAATGACTTACAAATGAGACATAACAAAGGAAAGAGTCAGTGCAATAAAAAGGGCAGCAATGCGTCAGTGCCATAAAACTGGCCTCAGTTTGCACAGTGCATGAAGCTAATACAAATAAAAACACATTGACAATACTTACATACAATAAAATGTAACTTCTGTTTTAAGTTAATGCAATTATTATAAAACACAATAAATTAATTAATTAAATATACATTAAATATAAATTGTTACATTAGTCAAACCAATAACCAAACACAGACCGGAAGTTTACTTCGGGCCAGGCATGTGCGTCCAATGAAACCGTCATTATAAGCGCATCGATATATAGCGGGCAATCATTTTAAACAATAAATAAACTTGATAGCTTGTTGGCATGTTTAACAGCCCTGTCGTTTTGTCCAATAGTTTTGTTCAACTCCATCATTAACTTTTATTATTCAATTTTGCCATTCACACTCTTTCATGTGCTATTTCCGTCTCTTTTATTCTCTCTCGCTATCTGATGTACAGTGGGGCACCACCGCCAGTTTGGTTTGAATTACGCTATTACCGTGGGGTTGAGAGGGAGCGCAGCTTAAATTAGAGCAGCTTCATCACTATCTGCAAGGTTATCCTCAGGCAGGCTGCACTAGAGACTGGATCGGGAAGAGGGATGATGAAACAAAAAAACTGGCAGGGAACTCGTGAGGGGCTGAGGTCGCTGTCAGCTACAAGATTGTAATTGATCTGCTTTACGACGACATCATTCTCTGCCTGTTTAAGCACATCTGCATGCTATATAAAGTCAAATTTTATTATGATTCTGGACAGATTTAATGCAAATTGTGGGTGCACAGCTATAGAGAAAGTGAGACAAGAAGGTAAGCGGAAAAGTGTGTATAACAGATGAAAGAAAGACAAATAATAGAAGGTAGAGAAATGTGGAGGACAGAAGACAAAATGAATGGAAAGGAAAAAAGAATAAATTAAAGGAAGCTAGAAAGGAAAGCAATAAATATAAGAAAAAACGGGAAGCCAGAGAAAAATGTAATAGAAGAAAAGGCAGAAAAAGAAAACAGAATGAACCAAAAGACAGAAGAAAAAGCAGATGCATGAAAAAGAAGCAAACAGTAGGAGTAGACATTTTGAGTTCATGTTGATAGTATGTAAAGTTCAGTTTATTTTATAGTAATGCGGTGTTTTTAGTTACTCTGTTATCTGTCTCTGTGTCCCTGTGGACTATTGCCTCCTATTTCACGGCTTCTTGCCACGGGCACAGAGTACAAGTATGCAAATAGATAGATAACATAGGCTTTCATGTCATGCTCATGTCACCCGCTGTGTCAATCACCAGTCAAAACAAGACGAGACCTGAGACGGCAGTCACTTCAGCCCTCTGAGCTCGGCAACCAAGCTCAGGACTTTCCTTGTAATTTATTCAATTTTTTTGTCAGATGTCAGTAAACCACAATAAATGCCACCATTGTCATCCATACACTATATCAATATGACACACGCTTAAAATAAACAATGTAAAAAAATTGAGAAATAAACAGATAAGCCTCAGATGAGCCAGAGAAAAGTCCACTGTATGTCTGACATGTAATACAGCTTCATTCAATTCCCAAGAGAGCGATTATTGTATATATTTGTGTATATATATATATATATATATTTATTCATTTATTTATATATTTATGTGCAGTATATGTCTATTCAGTACACGTTTCATTACACAGTTTGCTGTTTACTGAGCCCACTTGCTCAGTTCTGGTTCTACGGGATAGACCAGGTGTCCGATGCTCTGTCCAAGCCTGAAAGGCCAGCCAAGGAGCCAGTCGCTATGACAACTGAAGAGTTCCTCCACTTCAACTTTTATCCTCGCCTTGGCAACGCCCAGCAGTGCGTGACAGTGTAGTCTACTTATCCCTCTTTCTCCAGTCAGAGGGAGATTTCTGAGTTGTTTTGGAGGCATTTCCCTTGAATGAAATGCATCATTCATGTCGGGACTCTATACAAGAATGATCAGATTGCCAGCCAGCTTTGAGTGTGAATTGCTTTCGATATGACACTGCTACTTGATAGAAATAAAAACATTAAACGCAGAAGATTAATTTGTAATATCACATCCTCATTAAAAACATGGTGAAATGTGAGAATACTGTAAGTTGTTTAACATTGTTATGATCAGCAGTTTAACGCACATGCACAAATAAGCAAACTCCCATTGTAGAGCTCCAGAGGAACACTTAATGTTTTGATGTTAGCTTTGGGTGAGAGGGGTATAAGGCTTCAATTTAATATCGTGTTACCATGAGGAGGGGAAGAAAACTATTTGGGCTTTTGCTGAGATTTGAGAATAAGAAAGAAGGGTGAATGGAAGGAAGAATAAAGGAAAAGAAAAGCAAATGAGAAACAAATCAAAACAAAACAAATACAAACTAACGACACAAAACAAAGAAATGAAACACAATATATAGATAAAACAAAACAAACAAAAGAATAAAAGAATAAAACAAAAACAAACAAACGAACAAAGAAATGAAACAAAACAATGAAACGAATCCCACTTAAGCAATTTCACGCATCTGTGAGGGAGGATGTGTCGATGTGTGTGCTTCGGCCCAGACAGTAGTTTAGTTAAGCTGCAGGAGATTAGGAAACTCAGTCCAGATCGACGCCTCAGGGAGAGGAGAGCAGAGAGCTTTGAGACCACTGCACAGTTCAGCAGCAGGGTAGACCTCGCTGGTCGGAGACGGTGCATTATTTCCATGTGTCAGTATGTGTTCTGAGAATATGTAGGCAAACTTCATATGACCAGACTGGACAAATGTGGTTACACTTTTTGGATGTGACACAGAAACCAGTACGGTCCAGATCAAACGTTCTTAGATCATTAATTACAACCTTGAGTGAGCTGGTAACACTTCCTCCACCAGTTTAAGCACTTATTACACGGCTCGTTGGAATGCTTGATTCTTTGGCCAGTCGCGACATTTGCAGGTTCGTTATTCCCATATAACATCCTCTCAAAACTTATAACACACAATAACCCGAATGCAGCAAAACATTTTGACAGGTTTCTTTGAAATATTTAATATAAATAGGTCTTTTAATAACATATATGACATTCTATTTACAAATGATTATACCAAATTGCCTGTTCGTGACATTTGAAGTTGTTTCTTACCTTAAAATCTAAAGTAAATGGCTTTTTCTCGCACAAGGTCTGCATAAATGAGCTAATAAAATATTTCTATTTCACGTCCAGTTTTTTCTCATGTGGCAAGTAGCCGTGTAATAAGCGGATAATGTAAAAGCAGCCGGCTGTTATCGCGAAAGGGAGCAGTATATGTCTATATACGGCCGCTTCGTGCCGGGTCCTGATCACACTGTCGGGGCTTATTTCTGCGATAACAGCTGCACACTGAACCTTTACATTAGGTCTCATTTACTTAGGTTTACTTGCAAGTGTTCTTTTGTGCACAGAAACAGTTTCTCAACTCCAGGTATAACACAACAATGTGTTGCTATGAAATATAAGGTCAGTAGTTGTGTAAATTTAATTTAGTTTCATAATTTACTAAATGAGACCCAATGACGGTGATGTAATGGTGCTTTTGACAGTGTTACAGGAGTCTGGTGGACAGAAGAGGTACAAATGCTTTGATGGAATTGTGAAATGAGCCTGTATGTAAAACAATACATGTTAGAGATTAGAGAGGAATAAATAGCCTTTAAAGCCTTGTCTTTAAAGAACACGGATAAACTGATCTATCCACGAGAATACTTCCGTCTTCATAACTCTCTAAATTTTTCAGAACCCCTCAGAGATATATTCATCGTACTGAATTTAACTTCAGGCAAAAAGGTTTTTTCATGGACTCATAAAACGCTGCTTTCCCTCAACTCTTTGTGAGACACTTTGATGTTCCATAATGTGCTTTTATGTTTCTCTATTTAGCATCAAGGGTTCGTTTTTCAGGGGGGGGGGTTATTTCGATTTACTCTCTTACATTCATTCTGCCCCTTTCTCATCTGTGTTTTCTCATATGTTCTCTTGTGTGCGTCACCTATTTCTCTTTCATATCCTCTTCCCTTTTGTCATGCCCCCCTGCTTGTCACTGTAGATGTCATAACACCCACTGCTGTCTTTTACCTCCCATCATTCCATTCTTTCTGGTTTTTCCCAGTTGTCGCCTGACAACAATTTGCTCTTTTATCAATCTCCCATTTGAAACTTTTTTTCTCAGCGGTTAAATACTATTTCATAACTGTAATTTTACTTTATTTTCATTGAAGGTAAACGCAAAAGCCTAAAGATCTAGAGATCGTCTGAAGCAGGTCAATCTCACAATGCAATGTGATTAAATAATGCCAAATTAACAGAACAGTGTTTCTCTTTTGTCACAGATAAACTGGCTGACTGCGAGGAAACATTCAGACAAGGACGAAGCAAACCTGCGTTCAGCTAAGTCAGGAATCCTGAGCAAACAAAACGTCTTTTCTGCTCTTTCCTAACAGTGGAAACAATAGAGAGATTGGCTCAATGCAGACTCGACATCTCTTCTTCCCTGTACAGTTTTTTTTAATTAAAGTGCTTTCAGCCCTGCCTTTGTTTTCTCTCGCTTTCTCCATGATATAAGGGAGGCTCATATCTTATTTTCATATCTTGTCATTTCGCTCTTGCACTTTTGCATTCTGCTTCTGCAGTACCTCCACAAAGTTTCTTTCTTTCTACTTCATTTTCCATGTCATTATTTTCTGTTTTTAATATACAAAGGTGGAAAATGGTGTCAATGCGGTGTATTGTATGTGTGGTAATATCTTATGCGATTCTAAATTCAATATAAGATATGACCTCTTCCACCTCTGCATAGTAGACTATGATAACCAGCATGTATGTTTTTTATCGTCCCAGGGTTTGTGAATGTTTGTGTGCAAGTATTTATAAGAAGACTATAACACTGATGAGGGCAGCCAATCACAGAGTCATTCTGACGTAGAGGCCTCTCCCACCCTGAGCTGCAAAGACTGTTCACCTGGGCCTGACAATTTGGTTTTGCATATATGTGTTTTTGCAGGTCACATTTGCCAGGTTAAGAGGTTCTTCAAGACATCGACTGCAGCACACCCAACATTGTACATTCACCTTTATAGAACCACCTGTGATAACTACAGGTCACAGAGAAGGTTCGGGTAAAAAGGGGCCGTTTCCATGACAGCTCAATGTCTTTCATTTAATAAAGTTTAAATATATCCCATAGGTCAGCATCTCATCTCTTCTTTTGTCCATAATGAAACTGTTCATTTATATGCTAACCCCTTTCCCCCGACCATCCCTCCTCAGCTCCTCAACGCCCCCACAGATCTACCCTGAGGGTAGGTAGGGCATTTCGTTGTGGTAGTTATAATCTGGGCAGACTTTCTGCACCAACCGGTAGTCTGTGCTGTAGAATGAAATGTAGATGCAAATGACCTTAAAGGGTTTGGAACAGATCCAGGACACGTGACTTTGCGTCTGCTCCTGGAAGCAGGTCTTGGAGGGGTCGTAGTTGCAGAGCGAGGTGCGTTTGCTGCGGTCCACCTTCTCGTAATCTACACGGCAGTTGAAGATCTTGGAGTCTTTAGGGTAGACCACGCTCTGGCGCTCTAAGTCAAACTCAACCGCCTTCACCGGAGGCACCAGGCTGACAGAGATGTTCCCCTGGCCGGTGGAATTGTGACGGAAGTAGACGCTGAAGGTTCCGTTCCCGTGATCCACGATCTTACCCGTGATGAGCAGATTGAGGCGCACCGTCTTGATGTTGGAGTAGAAGTCACCCCATCCGAACATCTTTTTAAATTTGCCCGTTTTGACGATTGGGGGGCGGCGTTTGACGCGGGAGCTCCCCGACACGTCCGCGTCCGGTTTAAGGAGGTCGCTGCCCAACATTTCCCAGAATTCCTGTTTGGAAAAGGGTACAGGTGAGCGATAGGGCAGCTCCATCGTTGAAGTGTTGGCGGCACGGCCGCGGCTGTGCATTACCCAACGGCTCAGGGGGGAAATAGAACCCTGAGTTCCCAAAACCCCTAGAGTTTTGGAGGAGTCTGAAGAGGAGGAGGACTTTGATGCAGATGACGGATAGGAAGAGGAGTGGGTATCTTCCTGTCCCAAAGCCAGCTGGAGGAAAGAAAACAGGAACAGGAGTGAGACTCAAAGAGACCGTATAATAGAGAGGAAGAAAAATTTGACATTTAAAGTTGAGAAGAGGTTACACAGACAGGAATTTAAACAGAAACTAGATTTTTAGTAAGCTTTAGTTTTGCTCTGTTCTTTTTACAGATGTACAGTAAGCGTAGATCAATCCCAATTTAGTGTACAAATAAATGCATAAGAAATGTACAATTGCAATTCATTACAATGACACACATATAACAATGACATCATTCAGACATTTAAAAACTTACATTATATTAAAGTCAAAGGGAGCCTTTGAAAGTTGAATCTTAAATTTGATAATGTTTATGAAAAATGTGCAAAGCACATTTATGGCTGAAATGATCTAAAAACAAATTTGAATGGAGTTTGTACGCCAAGTGGTTTGAGATAAATTTATTACAGAACGCTGCAGAGAATACGATATACAATATAAACAAATAAAATGTTTGGGAAATATCTATACGCTGCTTCGTTCGTGCACTGTAATAAAAACTGTAATAAAAAGCGGAGCAATTCCAATACAGCACTTGTAATAAGGCATGATTTGCGGAGACTCGATTGGAAAGAAAAAGAACAAACTGCTGAAAGAAAAACATCACAAACACTTAAATTCACCCCTTGCAACACATCAACGTCCAGACTACATTAGATTCCCATCAACAGGAATTAATCTGTGTAGTCTGACCTGTCCGCTACGCTCCCTCTTCTTTATATTGGTTTAGATATTGCATGGGAATGGTTTGATCCCTTTATGGCTTATCTGTTTTTACAGGAGATTCACATGACTCCCAGAGCTAATTTGACTAAGAGAGAAATAAAGATACAAATCCTCAATGCTGCTAGGAAAAGAAACAAACGTGATAGCTCTGTTTCAAAAGCCCAGAGAGCTGTCTTTAAAGGGATTTGGTCAATATTATAAATATTTGAAAATCTACTTAAAGGGATAGTTCACAACAATTTCACACAGTATGGCTTTCTTTCTTCTGCAGAACACAAAAGAAGATATTTTGAACAATGTTTTGTGTCCATTCAATAGAAGTGAATGTGTATCGCGAATGTCCGGTTACTTACATTCTTCCAAATATCTTCTTTTGTGTTCTGCATTTGTGCATTGTGAGTGTGTCTCAGTAGCTTCACCGAGTCGTAGAGGTGGATGAGATGTCTCTCTCTGAGGGCACATGTATGGGTGAAGAGCCCTAGAGTGGGTGTAACTGGTAATTACTAGATGGTAATGATCTATTTGATACACCCCATACACATAATTCAAGAAGAGCTCTCTTGTCTTTTACCAGTGGGAAGCTTGAGTGACTCTTGTTCGTGCGCATTGAGGAGTGCCAGACAACAATGCTACTTTGATGTATTGTTTATTATCTGATAGGCTGTAAATTCTGTTTGGTCTGTTATCGAATCCCATGGACCTGAGCTGCCGCGTATCCACACGGTCAGGTTCAAAGCTATAGCCCCCCAAAAGAAGCTTTTCATTTTCATATCTAGGAAAAAGAGCTCTGACTTAGCTAGATACAGAATCATTACCAGGTTTTTGGGTTGCAGAGAGCTTGCAGGTTATGGTGACTTGGGCAACAACCAAAACATTAGTGAACACTGGCAATGGTGTTAAAGTTAGCTGACATCATCTAACACCACCTATGGTCACATGACCTATGGTCTTCACCTCCATCTGTTCCAGGGACATGGTTATGTAATCTGTGAAGTGCCAAATCTCACTGAATCTGTGGTACAGTAAATTTGAGGACAGTGATTCAGTTGTGCATGTTTGTTTGCTTAAATTTGCTGATTTTAGCAGTTCAGGTTTCTGATTTATTTTCTCAAATGTGTTCACTTGGATTTCTTGCCATCTATCACCTAAATTGTGCATGTAAATAGCACAAAGTATTTTTTTTATTGAAAGTGAACCATTGACTGCTCACTGTTTTAAATACGTTAAACAGATTGTGTGATGTTTATGGTGTATTTTATAACCTTCACTGTTTTATTTCCAAATAAAGTTCCACTTCACAAACAAGTGCTTTAAAAATGCTTTGCAAATTAATTCCAGTTATTCTGAACCAACCCATAAAAAAGACTACTTGCGAATTCCACTTCACTTGACATAACCATAAAGTCTATACCATGATACACTAAGTGTGAATGGATATCTAATAGAGAAGTTGAAGGTTAGATGTACGTTGTCTTCAACCAGCCCTAGTTTCTTAGTGATTCCAAATTGGTGTGTATTCTGACCACAATATATGCCTATCCACCCGCGCAGCGTATGCATGCAATCAAAGTCTGTGTTTGAGGATTCAGCCCATGTGTGAGATCCTGCTGCCAAGTTATATGAGTATGTATATTCAGACAGTGTGTAAGTGTGTGTATAGGAGCATGTTCTCACTGTCAGGGCAGGTCTTATTCACTGAGCTTAAGGATCTTTCTCTTCCATAATGCATGCTGCCCTGTCTAAACCCTGATCCTTCAGCCCACTCTGATGCTTCACGCCCATCTCATCTTGTCTTATTCCGATTAAATCAGGCTTACTCATGCCTGATTTTCATTTTACTTTTATCTCCGGTCGTGATGAGACGGACATTTTATACAGTACGGATTAGCGCTGCATGTGCTTTTAAATTCAGTCTTCTGTGATTGTTTTTGTTCATTCTTATGTTCTCAGTTGCTTTTCATGGCTCTTGCTTTGTTCTCTTTCAGCTTTTCCGCGTTCGCGGTTTAGAGGTCTCTATGAAAGAAGGTGTGGATTAATATCTGGCGTGTAACGCCTCTGCAGACTGAATAATTCTACATTAGCTCTGTTACGGATCTGCTAATCTGCTCAGCAGCTATACAGAGTGGGTCTTGCATCAATGTCACGCCGGTTAATTGGAGGCATAAATATTAAATTGTATTATTCTGGCTAGAAACACCTGTCTTGACAAGCTTTTGTATCCTGTGCACACTGCCGGCTACAATTTTGCTGGGATTAATATGTGGCATACATTTTATGTCAAATTACACCTAAACCTAGTGAGTTTCAAAGCTTTCGTAATACGTATCATTTAACACTCGGCTCTCTGTAATATTTGATTCAGATAGATTTTCCTACAATGCTGTGCTGGTTTGAAAGTTATTTATTCAATAAACTAGAATTACATTTGATAATATAGAGTCAAGCTGTAAATACGTATTATCCCATGTTGTCAGCACGACTGATGGGTTTTATAGTTTTGATTATGAGTTGCCTCGTGCTAACTGACTACAATGTGTAAGTGACTTATTACAATGCCATTATAATTCACAGCTCTAGTTTTCTCCGTTGTATTTGTAGGACTTGCTTGCGCATTTTGGTTTCATTTTATTAAAAAAGTCTATATTGCGTTAAAACCCCCTTTGCTTATAAATGACACTCACTCCCTTATTTCTGTCTCCCTGTGCAAAATGTTGCAATGTGGTAAAACCTTATCGTTGTCTTCCTTTTAACAAACAAACATAATGGTGCAGTAAACACACTGCATGAACAATATTCAGCCCAACACGAGTTTCCCCAACACGATTCAAAACACCATGTGTTTTTAGTTCTAATAAACTAATCCAAAAGTCTGCAAATGTGTATTTTTAAAAAGTCATCAAATGAACAAACACTCTGTAACTCTATCAACTTTCACAAACTTAATTTATTGACTTATATTGCTTATACTGTAACTGAAATGACCCAATATTCCAATCTGCTTCTTTTCAGAACGTCTAAATTCTTCATCTCTCTTTCCATATTTCTGTTCCTCCAGCCTCCTAAACCTTCTCAGAAACGGTATGCTGGAGAACCTGTATGTAGACCCCATTTCTCGCACGTGTCCCTGGAGAAGCATCCCAGCCCCAGATTAATAATGAACAAAAATAAAAAGCAGGTAGACTTATTGATTTTAATCTATTCAGACTTCACTCTCATTTTCTTTTTCTCTCCATTTTCCAACAGAAGGGAGGATGAATTTAAAGCTGCTTCAAGAGAGGAGGGGTGAGGAGGACAAACCGCACCATTACCCTCTGCTCCTATAAACTGATCTCAATTTCACTCTCTCTCTCTCTCTCTCTCTCTCTCTCTCTCTCTCTCTCTCTCTCTCTCTCTCTCTCTCTCTCTCTCTGCCTGCAGTCCTAAAATGCTTGAAGATGGTTGACTTCTCACATTGATCTACGGACGATTTTCTCCTACAAAATCTTGACCTTATCAAGGGCGGGAAAGCGGAAACAAGACAGAAAGGGTACGAGTTTAGAAACATTTCAAAACATTTGTAACATAATCGTGTATGTAAATTTCGGAGGTAATTGAGCATGTATCTAATAAGCTACAGTGGATAAACATCTGTTATTATTCTCATTCATCTTAATAGCGGTAGCTTGGCTGGTGCATGACATCTTATTCGTTTTTTGGCAGCAGAATGGTGCAGTTCCATTATCCACCAGTTGGGCGTAGTTCATCATGCAAACCAGCATGAAGACAAAGCTGCAGTCTATAACAAAGTTTAAAACAAAGTGCAAACTTAAGTTAACATTTCTCTTTTCAAAAGCTTTACTGACAACTGTGATCTGCTTCTGATAACATTAATATCGTATACTGTACAATGGCAGCCACCCAGTGATGACACTGGCAAACTTAAAGACTGACATTATCACTCCCTTTTTCTAAAACTGTGACGTCTTTTTTTCATTGATTGAATGTTGCGACTGAATGAAACTTCATTTCAAGTATTCTGTTGAGGAATAAGGCGGTAAAGCATTGAAAGAAAATTTTAATCTGCTCTCTGAATTAAGTGTCAAATGAAAGAATCTCTGAATGAGATGAACTGGATTTTATAACTTTTTTTGTCTTCAGTCTGAAATTAAAAACACGATTCACTCAGCATCCACAGGGATATTACTCCACCGTTCATTAATAAGGTCTGTGACTAAATCAACTGTTTCATCACCCAGCTGACTCGATACGGTATTGACTTCATTCGCTTCCTCATAACACTTGAAGGGAGCAGTGAGACGGCACAGCCATGCTAAACACCATGGGTGGAAAAACACGTTGTCGTTTTTTTGCCAAACCAAACGCTCATGGATGAGGAAGTAAACAGCTGGAGGCTTTGGTACTGTGTGCAGTGCAACAGTTTTCCAGACTGACCAGCCTCTAATCTTCCCTCACCCTTCATTTGGCTTACCACAGACTGAGAAAGAAGTAAATGCTAGATGTTATGAACAGAGAATGGAAGACAATAAGGAAGAAAAATAGGTCTGCTGTGAGCCTCAATTAGATGAGAGAGAATTCTCTTTAATAACAATGTGATGTTGGGTTGAGCGTGCTAAATCCCATTTACTCACAGAGGATTAATTTGTATAAGTTCTTTACGCACTAGTGACTTGTTTGTAAGATTTAGAGAAAAATGTGTACTTTAATGAGTGTATGGCGATGATACATGCTTTAAGTTATCTGAAAAGAACTCAGAATCGATATACAAAGGACAAAGGGCACAGACTAAACATTTAAACACCAAAATAAATGTTAACACATAATGTGCGCTGATGCAGGGAATATAACATAATTAAAACGGAACAGCTCTGGCTGTTGTTTCAGAACGTTGAGCTGTGGTGCTCATGTGGGTGGCGAATGTTTAACGCTGGTTCATGTTATTCGTGATTTTAACTGTACTTTATACCGTTATGAATAACATAAGGCAAAAATATGAAAATCATTGATTAAGAGTAGGCTATTGAAGAAACAGACCTGGTAGCACACGTTTGGGGAACATAACATAAATAGTTTTAATAGTTTTGAAAAGAATAAAAAGGTTGTAATAGGCTGTCTAATGGGGCGTCCACACATTTTATTGCCGGGACGCTTAGAGTGGCTGCATTGGGAGTCTGGTTGGGAGTTCATGTTGCAGATCTGGGAATTTTATTTATCAAGAAGTCTTTTTAAGCCATCTTTTTAAAGCTAAAATTTCCTTTGAGAAAGTTTCAATCTTGGTGGCCTTCATAACTCTCTATAACTTTAGTTTTCAAATTGAGATGTTTTGCTAATAAGAATAATATGTCAAGTTGACAAGAAATGATTTCTATCATACTAATAATTAATATTTTTAAAGGAAAGACATCAAAGATCCAGTGTATGAATTGCAACCAACGGCTCACTCCACTTTCGAAGCACTATAGTGGCTGACACAGAACTAAGATGTCATTACATTTTTGCTTCTTTGCCGAAGGAGATTACATATTTACAAAACTGCTCCGTAGAGCAGTTTGTCCATTTAGAGCTAGAAATAACATAGTGAATTCCACGTAAGAGAACCCGCATAGAAATAGCTCATTCTAAGATAATAAAAACATAACACTTCTTTAAGGTCTTTTTACACTTCTGAAGACAAAAAAATCACATACTGAACTTTTAATAGAGCATATGAATTGTATAAGTCAGATACTTCACTGCCACTGAGATGAAAAGAAAATGTGTAACAGACCTCCCTGATGTTTATGAACGAGGAGGCAAATGAATGGAGATTCTGACTCCTAGGACATGATGTCTGCTTTAGTCTCTTTACTGCTGCTGGCAATGTAAATGTCTGGCCGGTTGGTGTGTTTAAGAGGACCTAATGGATGATTAGCAGGGTGACAAAACAAAAAAGGACAAGAGCACCGCTTCATGCAGCAGATGGCAAATAGCTTTGCAGAAGAGAGAAAAAGAGCGAAAGAGGGATCCGTGTGACTGAGTCACACAGTTGAAGGTTGCAAAATGCGGGAGAGGAGAAAGTGAGCAAGTACGTGAGCTTCAGCTGAGACGAGCCCACATGGGCTGTGTGAAGTCCCAAGGGAAAGAAAGTTAACAAATAAGTGTCTTTAGCATTCAATGACAATTTTATTTATATAGAGCTTTTCACAATGTGCAAATTACAAGTCATCCAATGTTTAATATCTTCCATGCACTCTGCCAATTTGGAGAGCTGGGATGAATCATCTGGTTTTGAGGAGATATATAGATGAGAATCATCTGCATGACAATGGAAGCTAATTCCATGTTTTCTAATAATGTTTCAAATGGACATCATGTATATGGAGAATAGCAAGGGTCCTAAAACTAATCCCTGACGTAATCCATTCATGAATTCATTGCTAACAAAGTGCGGTGGAATAACCAGGTCAGGTGATGTCTGTTTATTTGTTAATTTAGCCACTTTACTAAATAAAATCCTTGGATTGTTTTTGTTACTGAGGTGCTCAGCCTTTGCTTCTTTAAGTGCCTTTTTATAACAGTTTGCACGCTTTCCAGGCAATTTTAAAGACCTCAAATTTTTTTTTTCCATTTGCGCTCCAGTTTACGTGTTTCTCTCTTAAGGGTGCGAGTGGTGCTATTGCACCTTGGTGCTATGTTTTTCTCATTAATCTTTTTTGACTTCATAGGTGCGACAGCTTCTAATGTATTGGAGAAAATAGTGCCCAATTTGCTGGTCATGTCATCGAGCAACATCTCAACTGTTTCTCCTATAGAGCGAGATTAAGAACAAGATTAAAGTGAGCACATAAATAAACATATTCTGCTGCTCAGACTTTTCTAGGAAACCGAGTCCTGTAATCATATTTTTCTCCTTTAGGCTGCCAGTAGAGATCTCAAGAATGTCTCATTTGTGATGTAATGGAAATTTTCTAGTCTAGCTTCTTGATGTGTCTATCTATATGTTTATGAAGTTTCTATCTATGTTTTCTTCTCTATGTTATCATGTTTTTCTCTATACGCGTCATACCACTCTGCATTTGCCCTCGAGCAGAGGCCAAGATGTTCTGTTTGGAATAACGGGCATCACTTCTCGGAAACCAGCTCGGGATTCTGGCTAGGGGGCAAAGGGAGGGGGTTTTCACGTTTTAATATATAAACTCTGGGTGTAGGAGGAAAGAGCGCCTTTGCTCTGCACCATGCTCATTGCTTATGATGCAGATTAAATGACAATAAAATACTTTGCAAAGTACCTGATGTCTCTGTGTGTTGCGTTTGTCAAAATTGACTCACCTTGATTAAGGAATAAGAAAATTCCACAACAATTTGGCGACGAGGTATGGGATCACAAGGCTGATGGAGAACGGATTAGAGTTGACTGATCATCCTGGACATAGCAAATCCAGCTCTAACCCCATACAGGGACGAGAGAACTCTACTCCGGACCCCAGGCTGACGTGATCCCAAAAGAACTCAGTGCAAGGCACAAAAGTGAAAAACGGTGAGTTGAAAATATTCTGAACAGTCTAAGAAGAAAGGGGAGACTACTTAGCGCTAAACAGTCTGAGGGGAGACTACTCAGAATCAAGATAGATTCTAAACAGTCTGGTTAAAGAGGGGAGACTACTCAGAATCAAGATAGATTCTAAACAGTCTGGAGGACTGCTTAAGACAGTTAAAGAGGGGAGACTACTCAGAATCGAGATAGATTCTAAACAGTCTGGGAGACTGTTCAGAATTATGGATAAACCAACATACAGAGAAATGAGGAAAAGGTGGGGAACGGGAAGTTTACAAGGTGTACCCTATTTAATAGAAAAAGCTAACTTTCCAGGAAACGGTACATTTAGTACCACAAAATTAGAGAAAATAAGAGAACACATGGGGAAAAAGGACATATTTAAAATGTCCAAAAAAGAAAGAGAAAAATATGACGAAGCGTGTAAATGTTTAGAATTATGGGAGAAGGAAGCAAATAGACGTGACTATGTTTTTAAAGAAAAGGCATTGGAAGAACTGCTACCACCGAAAACTCCATTGTACCCTGTTTTGCTTGAATATAATGATTTAACCCCTCTGTCTTCTTTACCCCCATCTATGACTGAGTACAAACACCAACCGGAGGATGATTGTGTCCCTCCTCACCGACATCTGAACCCGATCGAGGCAGCTCCAGTGCCCCCACCAGTGTCTCCACCAGCACAAGTGCCGTCTACACCACAGCCCGTGGTGCGTCAAAAGCAAGAAAGAGTGCATCCAGCACCGACAAACAAAGAACTTTTGACATTTTGCAAAGAATTCTCACCCTCAATGAAAGAATTAGAGAGACTGTTGAAAGTCAAACTGAAACCATCTGACCTGAGAAAGTTACAGGGTAAATGGCCTGTGGAGGAAGTGTTTAAAGAACATTCTGGACTTCAACCTGATTCAGACGGACCGGACATTGGTCCGTTCGAAGGACATCTCAGATCCACTTTTCTGCGGAACCTCAGAGAAGAGCTGAGACGAGAAGTGGAAAAATCGTGCATCGAGCCAGATCACATGAGAATGAGTGAGATCGTCCGTCATGCTGTACACGCCGAAAAACAAACAGGCAAGAAAGAGCTTCAGAAGAAAAACACCCAAGATAAAGAACTCCACATGGCTCTAATGAATATCGGAGGAGAACACGGAAGAATAGGAAGATGGCGAGGGAGAGGAGGTTTTAAACCCTCTAGTAATTATGATCCAGAGAAGTGTTTCAATTGTGGAAGAACGGGGCACTGGCACAAAGATTGTCCTGAGCCTCGGAGATCACGGAGGTCAAGAGAAAAGGTAGATGGAAGTGAGGAGGTGAGGCATCATTCCGAGGGTGGTGAGTATGATTTCCCTTAGCATATGCAATGAAGAAATGCTTTTTCCTACTGTATGCAACGAAGATCTGCTTAGCTCACATTCCATGATGAATGAAACCGCTTTCTGAACTTTGCTAAAATGCACAATGCTTGTGTGCAACAAACCGCTTGAATTTTTGATAGATTCAGGGGCAACAAATAGCCTACTGTGATTCACAAGAAGTGTTTAAATTTGCCAGAGTCTAAACTAGCTGTGTTTTCCCTAAATGCTAGTGGCTCTAATGTAAAATAATTAATGTCAAAAGGGTGCAATGCGAGTTGGGGAGTGACAAATTTCAACACAGGTTTCTCATGTCTGACTGCTGCCCGATTCATTTGCTGGGCAGAGTCATAATGTGTATGATGACAGATTGAGCATGATACCAACACGACCCGAGTGCAGCGCTCGTACAGCTGTACGATGTAGTTTTGAATTACGTAAGTATGATGTAGAATGTATTGCCTCACAGAGCCTCATGACGTTGATTACAATGGTGTGGGGAGCTGTGGGTGTTTTGCTGACAAATATGCGCACGCCATAGAATGGGTTAAAAGGGATGACGTGCAATATTCAAATTTGTTGCACGCCCATCGTGAAAATCATGCCTGTCTGTCAGCAACAAGGGGACTTGAAGTGTTTTCACACACAAAAAGATTAATGAAGAAATTTTGGTAAAGGTGCCCGTACAACTGTTGATAACAGGAAAATATTATGTTGGGTTGTTTAGGAACTGTGAGCCTGTTGTGTGATAAAGCCCAAGGGTAATTTTCGTCCACGCAAACAGCAATTCCCCCTCAAAACAGAAGCCTAAAATCAGAAGACCTTAATGGCATAAGGCCAATATTTAATGAGTTTAAAAAGATTAAAAATAAAGGCATAGTTGTGCCATGCCCAAATTTACCGGTGCGCAGGTCTTTGTTTCCAGTTAAAAAGATAAGAGAAAAGAACACAAAGTAAATGTATCTAAAGTCCAGCTGACAAAACAATTTGTTCGGTTTTTGGGTCACGAAATTACTGACCGCGGCAGACAGCTGTCCGCAAAGCGTGTCTGCAATTACAGACATCGCAAGTCCAAAAGCAAAGAAGCAATTGATATCATTTTTAGGGACCATTTCTCTGCTCAGACAGCAGAGCTCATTGCACTCACACACGCATGCAAATTAGCAAAGAATAAAAATGCATACATTCACACAGATAGTAGATATGCATTTGGTGTAACTCATGATTTTGGCACACTTTGGAAACACAGGAACTTTTTGAAAGCTGATGGTAAAAAGATTCTTACACACAGGTTGCTGATATGCTATCTGCCATTCTTATCCCATCAGCCATTGTTGTGTGTGACTGCCACACACACTTTTGTATCTGAAACTATTTTTTGCAGGAAGCCGACGAGCTGACCTTGCAGCAAAGCAAGCAACATCAGAGACAGACAGATTGTCTCCAGAAATCACTAACAAAACTCTTTCTCTTGCAGAGATGCAAACATTTTGCAGAACCAGCTGAGCGTGCATTTTGGAAGAAGTGCTCATGTAAATACACAGACAATGTTTGGGGGGGCCCAAATGGCCTCACCTGTTTGCCAAACATTTTTTCCCTGCTTTTGCGATTTTGACGCATGGCCTAGACCACGCGTCAAAAGGGGGGATGTTACAAGGCAATGTGTTTTTGTGTTTTTTGCTCTCAAAATTTTTGTGCAGGTCAAAAGAGCAGTAGCAAATGGAGCTGACAAATCATTACACAGCTTCCAGGAAGTCGTAGGAAAGACACACCTCCCACAGCAAAAAGGTGTCCAAGGAGGGGCAACTCCAACCGTATGGCTCTTCGCAATGGTCGTGCAGACAAAGGGAATCAACTGTTCGAAGTCGGGGATGCATCGAACCCCGAGAAATTCGAGATTATAGAATTTTTTTTGTGCAACACTATATTCCAAGTTTAATAAAATGGTATGGGGAGGGACAGTGTTACCCTAATTCTGTTAGGTACTGGGGAACAAATATGTCTTTGTGTAGAGGTACGTGTACCTAAGTTTATGTTCTGGATAAGGCAACAAAATTTGAAAATGTGGGCCATTATGTCCCCCGGGACGGTCAAATACAAAGGGAAAAGAGGGATTTTAAACTTAGCTCTAACTCAGGAAATTTTTAGTTATGAGGGAACGGGAGCAACTTCACAAATGAGAGTGGGAATAAGCAAGTGATGAAGGTTTAAGCAGGTCAGTATTGGTGGATGTGGTGGACGAGGGGGAAAGACACAGGTCAGAAGCTTCAGATATAATTTCAGCCAAGGAATTTTCAGGCCGCAGAGCAGGCAGAAAAGGAGGCAGGAGAAGCAGAGCTAGAAGGTAGATACGAGAATGGCAGTATACCAATGCAAAGGCAATAAGGCATGTGCATTGGCACTGATAGAAAAGAAAGAGGTTGGAGTGAATGACAGTTGTTGGTGGTGTATGCGACTCGAGCAGGCATGGAAAGTCAGTCCTCTGAGATTAGAGGACCGGAAAAGGCTGAAGGGTCACCCTGCAAAGTCACAACCCGGTTGACAGTTGCAAACAGCACCAACAAGGCCGAAGAAAAGACAGAGTGCAGAGAACCAGGTGGTAAGTAAAGTACAGAATTGAACAGTTTGGAAGTAGGGAATTAGGATTGCAGGGTAGGTTAGTTTTAGATGTGATCACCGCAGAGAAAAGCGTTGTGTGTGTAAAATGCTCAGGGTCAGTTGTTGTTTCTACATTCATGATATGACTGAACAGCCTGTTGAAGTGGTGGAATTGCTAAAGTTGGGGAGTGGGGCTGAAGCAGGTGGTGTTACCAATTCTAGTGGGATTTTAAGAATTGTTTAGATAGAAGAATGAAACCTGTAAGAGAAAGGGCGTTGCTCATCTTACATGGTCAAAGTATAAAGATTTTGGTTATCATATATGATAAAAGGGGGGAATGTAATGGAAATTTTCTAGTCTAGCTTCTTGATGTGTCTATCTATATGTTTATGAAGTTTCTATCTATGTTTTCTTCTCTATGTTATCATGTTTTTCTCTATACGCGTCATACCACTCTGCATTTGCCCTCGAGCAGAGGCCAAGATGTTCTGTTTGGAATAACGGGCATCACTTCTCGGAAACCAGCTCGGGATTCTGGCTAGGGGGCAAAGGGAGGGGGTTTTCACGTTTTAATATATAAACTCTGGGTGTAGGAGGAAAGAGCGCCTTTGCTCTGCACCATGCTCATTGCTTATGATGCAGATTAAATGACAATAAAATACTTTGCAAAGTACCTGATGTCTCTGTGTGTTGCGTTTGTCAAAATTGACTCACCTTGATTAAGGAATAAGAAAATTCCACAACAGTGATTAGAAACTACACTCTTAAAAAAGGTGCCATAAAGTTCCATGGTTCCATAAAGAAGCTTTGACATCTGAAGATCTTTTCTGTTTCAAAAAAGGTTCTTTAGATTATAAAAAGAGTAAGAAAGATATGGTTCTTTAAAGAACCTTTGACTGGTTTCATTGTGGATCCAAAAATGGTTCTTTTACGGCATCGCTGAAAAGAACCTTTTAAGCACCATAATTATTAAGAGTGTAGATCCTGCATTCACAGGTCAGACATTTATATTTGTACATAGATTTTTTCATCAGATGATTTTAAAACCAAATTAAGATGTAATCCATTATAACTTTATTGCTATACATCTTAAATGTCTGTCTTAAATGAGAAACAACAGAGAATTTAAAGGTCCAATGTTTAATTTTTTGGAGGATCTATTGACAGAAACTCAATCTAATATACATAATACCCTACATAATGAAGCGTTATGTTTTTTATTAGCTCAAAATTAGCTATTTCTATCTATATACACCACGGGTCCCCTTACATGGAATTTCACAACCATGTTGTTTCTACAGTAGCCATAAATGGACAAACTGCTTAACAGAGCGTTTCGTAAATATGTTATCTCCATAGAAGCGACAATGTCATTTTAAATCTGTGCAGCCACTCTAATGTTTCAAGGAGTTTGGGGATTAGTGGAGTGAGCCACTAGGGTCTTTAAGCATCCTAAAGTAACCTCTTTATAATAGTTTTCTTTGGTGTGTTTTGGTTTAACAGGATCTGCTATAATGTTGACATTATGTATTACGCAAGGTTAATGGGTAACATTTACATAGAATTAATCTGAACGGAAAATAAACTACGGTAAAAATGACACAATTTGTAACGTCACAATACTTTCAATACAGAAACTGATTAAAGTCCATAGTCTACAATATGAATAATCATAGAACTGTGCTAGCTGGCGAAGTTTGGGTTGTGTTTTTCCAGTATGCTGTTTGTCAATAAGGATGGAGAAATGGGTTGCCGTTGCGCTAATTGTGACTCATTCAGAATTGTTGCACACAGGCCTTAGGTGCTTCTCCGGGCGACAGAAGGGGAAGGTGGGAAGAAAGCATATTTCCATTGTTTCAAGGCTGGAGGACAGAAGTAAAGAATGAGCTGTAGGAAGTTAAGAAATGAGACGGATGGGAACAGAATACTAGCATATTGAATACTGCACAGTGTTGTGAAAACTAAAAATACTTTTACCTGAGTGAAAAGTACATTAAATAAACAACATCATTCTCCACAGTACAGTATTCTTAATAAAAGTAGCTAAAGCCTATATTACAAAGGCTGTATTTCATACAATGCGTTTTGGTTATTTTGGTTGGGCAAATAAATGTCATCTACTTTATGTATTCCAAACGAAGTAAATTAGTACATCAGGAATTTTGCCAGAGGGATGATAAAAGCGATCATGCAGACAGCATTTAAAGCCAGTTTTCGATAGACAAGACAAAAAGAGAGTGGGAGAAAGAGAGCAATACAGGCAGTGCGGAGAACAGTGCATAGATGACCGGTATGAGTCTGTCAGCTCCAGAGGCAATAAACAGGCATTTAAAAAGACAGGTACACAGTTTCACCCCAGCCAATTAAAAATAGAGACTGGCACAACATTCTACCTCAGTCTCTTAAAGGGACAGTTACATTCCTCTACTGAGGCCAATTAATGAGACGACATCACCATTTTACTCGGCAGAGCTCAAACAAGAGCATCTGGGAATATCAGTGATTCAACTGCTTTACCCATATGAGAATCTGTGACTGTCCTTGGTGCCAGGAGGAACAGCATTCCAGAGGCTCTTGTCTAAGCAATGCTGAATAATAGCTTTAATCATTCAATTACGGAGTAGGGTTTTCCTGTAGCTTTCTAAATGAATACAAGGTGATGGTTTCACCGACTTCAGTGCCTGAAGGTCTCTGATCAGGCACCGAAAACAAGAATATGTAGTATATGTATGATCTACCGTATGTAGTATATGAGTATACAGTATGAAAAATATATGATGAGTAGTAGAGTACATCTAAAATTTAAGGTTGTGGATAATCTCATAAACATAGAGTCATAGCACTATTCTTGAACACAACATAATGTAAATCAGCCTGAACCCCTTCAATGTGGTAAAATCAACAAAAAGTACAGCCTCTAATGGGAGTTGCTGAAATGAAATGCCGCTATGATGCAATAATGTTTAGCAAATTATTTTCTTTTTTAGTAATATTGTTGATCTGAATAATCAATTCCTTCAACAAGTGATTTGGTTTATTAGCCTGAAAGTAGGTTGTTTATAGTCGTGAATTTGTCAAAGGTGCTTTTATTGGAGTTTTGCAAGAGTCCACTTGCAAAACAGTCTGATTTTAGTCTGATTTTAGAGTCGGAATTATACACGATTAAACACGATTAAGGTTATGCAAATTCTCTTTCATTTCCCGCTTAACAATAATATCGCTTGAGGTTCTAATTTTCTCATTGATATTTTCATTTTTGCTGTGAAATACTAATGCACTTTTTAATTAAATGCGAGTGCTTGTTTTCCTATTGTTATGAGAGAAAAAAATAACACCTGGCATATAATAACTTGTCTTTGAAGTGAAATTTTCAATATGGATTTAAATTAAGCTTCTATCAACTGTAGGATTGCAGTCTGCTGTGGCTAACCTTTTAAAACAGCAACCTTATGGCCTCACAGGGCTGAAATATTCCATAACGAGTGTGTGAGAGCGTGTAGACAGCTCCAGCCCTTTGAATCACACATCCCCTGGCAATAGTACAACAGACAGATACACTATTACCAAGTTTCAGACTGATAGCAGTGGAAAAAGAGGGACATCTTTTTTTGCCTTGCTGTTTAAAGAAACAGGCACTGCAGTTAATGAAAACCTTTCTGAAGGGGAAATGGACTACAGTGTGGTTAAAATCCTTCTTAAATTATCTTAAATGTGGTGTTTTGTTTTTATGTCCTGTGATATAACAGCATTTCAACCGTGACCCTGCCTGTGAAAACTGAAGTCATTTTTCTGTTACTTACTGTTTTTTACATGAAATCATCATAGGCCTACGGAGAAATATAATGAAAATATAATCTTGTTATCTTCAACATTGACTGAGTAAAGCAGAAATTCTAGTGAAATGTATGGTTGAAATCAAACTTTGATGGGGAATATTTCATAATTCGATTTTGGGACTTTACAGTCAGGTCACGGTTTTGCACAGTTATCGACATTAAAGACGTAGTTTACTTGAATATATTTTAAATTAAAAACATGTATAGTGCCTTTCATTGAATTTTACAAAGCAGCATTTCAGTAATATTACTACAGTATAAAGTATATAACATTTATGAATTTTCTATTTTTTTCTTTGACTTTTCTACCATTGTTTTGAATAATCAACATATGACTGTAATGTGCCATGAAGTTATTTTTTAAGAAGCTAAATATACAGTGGTCCATATTCTCCTTCATTTCCAGCCGAGGCCAAAGATTGGAGATAAAGGACTATTGTCAGTAGGACAGACTACACAAGCCTCTGCTACCGTATGAATCCTATTAGAGAGAAAGAACGATATTGACGAGACATATGCCCTTCACAAATCTCCCAGGAGAACGGTAGAAAATGAATCAAGGTCTCTGACAAGTGTATCCTAAAATCTGCCAATAAGTCTGACAACATGTCTTTAATTTAGTACTATACTTCTGAAGAGAACCTCCTCTGAGCCGCTGAGTGCCAAGTGCCAAACACACAGACATACAGTGTTAGGTCCCAGTAGAAAGACACTGTGCTGTTAACCTGCGTGTCAAATTAAGTTTGAATATTATGCTGAAAACAATATGTATGAGATGAGATTTTCATTTTCTAAATCACTCCAGATAATTGAGGAAGAGGATGGGAAGCAGACAGGGTGCAATGAAAACTACCCCCCTTCCCCACGCATCTCTCTCTCACTTTCTATGTGTCTCTTTCTCGATGTGCTTCTGTGTTTCTTCAGGCTATGGATTGAAATCTCCATCTCTAATATGACATCAATTTTTAATTAAAGGCCCCAGATCCCACTCAGATTCCTGAGTATTCGCCGACACGTTTACTTCTCTCGCTCGCTGCAGCAGACCCCATCCGCTCACGCTGGGAGATTTCTCCTTCTGTTACATGATTAAAATCTGAAAACGGCTCTGCCCATAGAACTAATTATTCCACACCGAGGCCAGAGACACAAGGGAGGCAGAGAACACAAAGGGGAGAGAAAGGTAATTTCACAAGAAACAAGCCATTTGACTCTTAATGAATAATTTATGCCAGCTTCAAGGGGGTCACACGAGCCCAATATGCAGACCCTTACACCCACTCGCCATTTCAGCACCAGCTACTAAACAAACATACGTCTGCTCCTTGCTCCACCAGTTTGTCCAAATAGATGGCTCAGGAATACAGATTTTATTCTTCTGGCACTGTACAAATATGCCCCTGCCATATTGAACAGTAGGCTACTTTATATTTTTAGCAACAAACTTTTTTAGAACTATATATAGTTTATCATTGGAAAAGGTAATGACAAAACAATAAAAATAAATGTTTAATGCTTCCAAAACATGACCGTAACCTATTCGCGCGAATACTGATCTATGTTAGTTAGTTGGATAACAGATGACAAGGTACGTGCCTTTATTATGTGAACACCTGAGCTGACCATCTTACAAGAGTCGGTTGGATTTAGTCAAGCAATGTCTATTGGACCCGGAGCAAATTTGGTATTCACAGAGAGATGGCGGAACCTGAATTGGCTCTCAAATTTTTGCATTATGCCGTATTGACACAGCGAACGTGCTCATGGGTGCAAATCAGTGTGATCTTGTCTGTGGTATGTGAATTTTTGCAGGGTATAGGAGGATAGAGGGCTGAAAGAAAAAGAGTGTGCTGAGAGATTTGAGGGTCCAATCATGACATTTTTGTCCTGTGCTGGGTGAATTATAGTGACCTGAGAATCAGGTGGGGTGAGGCAGGTTGAATTTGGGAGACGGGGGTTTCTCTTCCAAGGTTACAGTATGTGGGGTAGGTGAGAGATGAATTCGGTGTCCAGAGATATGATTCTATCTCATATTCACAAACACCATCCTAAACTACATCTGTTCCCCCTCCCTCCCATCTTCCACGGTCGAGAGCACAGCTGATGCACAGAGTAATGGTATTCTCCATACCACTATAGAACAGGCTCTAACAGGCAGTTTTGATCTCATCTATTTGACCCTATTTGCACTTGTTAGGATCATTCATGGAACACTGAGAGGGAGAGGGAGAGAGAGAGAGAGAGAGAGAGAGAGAGAGAGAGAGAGGCATGTGAATGGAAGGAAACTGACTCCTTTGATAAATTCTCTAGTAGGAAAGGAATGTCTGGCATTAAGTAATGTCTGGCTGCCATAAGACTCTAGGTGTGATAACATTTCAAAGGAGAACTACCATGAACGTGATCGATCTAGTGCTGTTACGCCAATGTTTCACATCATTAGGAGAACCTGACTAATACCAGAGGGCCCATACTGTATCACTACATCTGGTAGCAAAAGACCAGGATGAAAAAGAAAATGCTGTTGTTTAGTCCATTATTTTAATGGAAAAACATTACAATATACAGACACAATGGGTGTTTTTCTTTAAAGTATCATAATATTGCCCATTATAAAAACATGTTTCAAACAAAATAAAAAAAAATCATAATTTACTCATTGTTTTGTTTGATTTTATAAAAGAATTTTGGTAACCCCACAAAATTGCCCCCATTTACTGACAAAACCAGACATTTCTTATAAATTGAAAATAAGAACATACATGTTAGGAATGATACTGTATGAGGATGAATAAATTATATTATTATTTTTATTCTTGATTGAATTTTACTTTCAATTCAATCTTTCAAACTAGGTTTTTTTCAATGGCAGGAACCGAATTTTACATTTAAAGAAACAAAGCGTTTTGTTCCAAAACGAGATAACAAAAATCCAGTTTTTTATTGTGCAGTCCAAATAATATCAATCAAACTGCAGTTGGTTTGTTTTGATTTGAGCCATAATAATTCCAGCTAACAAACACAACAAAACTCAATAAAAACATGTCAAAATGATTTTAGATTTTATTTTAAATGGAGTTATGTCATTTTTGGAACCAAACTCTTCTAATATTAGTTAAGTAAAGGCAATATGACTCTGTTTGCATCCAGCCTTGAAGGTTTGTCACACCCTAATGATGTCAGCAGATGCCTTCGTCACACCCTGATAAGGTCATTGCAATGCTCTGGTAGTACAATAACCATCTGTCTGCTTTCACAGATGGTGACAGATGTCTGTGCTTCAAATAAGTGGATGTGGCACTGCGGCCATAAAGAAGCTTTACCCCTCTCTTCAGATGTGTTTCTGCATGGAAAAACTATTTGAAGCCCAAAACCTCATCAGGCACTGACAAATCTGTCCTCCAGTTATAATTGATCAAGCTGTTCAGACACTTTAGATGAAAATTGATTGTTCTTTCTATTGATTAAAACCCAGATAAAACTATAAATGTGTTTTTGAGATAAACAGTTCTTCCATTTTTCAGTCTTTTAAGGCATGGGAACGCAAAAACAGACTTGTGAGCCGACTTGTCAACACATTCTCAATGTATATTAATTAATTATGTGTACATAAATATGTGCAACACATATAACAATAGCCTATAATTCATATATTATCAGTATTTACTGTGTGCACAGGTGCTTTTATTTTCTTTACATGTTTTCTTCCTAATTTTGCTATTTTATTTCTAGCACTTTTTGCACCTAATTGCAGAATTGCTATTCTTTGCCTCATAGCTGGACATTTAAAACTCCTATTAGAGAGATAAAATTATTGTAATGTAAGAAATAGTTGCAAACGCAAGAGCTTTCAGCTATTCAAATTCCACTTGATATATTCTGACATTTATTACATTTTCAGATGTTTCAAACTCATAAACCAGCGCATTCTCAATGTTGCCGCAGGGGGTGCCAGAGCATTAACTGTCTGTATCTGTAATCAGTTTTCTCTCAATGTAAGTTTGAAGAACACTTGCTGACCGAGATAATTCAAGTCAATATGTTTATAGAAAACTACCTGCATAATAACACATCTAGAATATTGTCACATTCGGAGTAAACTCTATAACCCCCTTGAGTACCAAGGTTTGTTACCACCACAGTAAAGCAAGTTAAGTACAGGTAAACCACACCCAGAATGCACTGCAATGTGTTTGCCATGCTTATTTGCCTGTGTTCTTAATACTGAAGATGTCTCTGTCTTTACAGTCGTGGCCCTTGCACCCAGAAAACAGGCTTGACATAAAGGGCAACTGCAAAATCACCTCCTGCCGTTCATGCGTAGTGCAATGTAAATGTATAATCGTAACGTAATCCTCTGTGTTCGTCTCAATTAAACTCTCCTGCAGTATTTATGTAAGGGCATTTAACAGCAATATAATTAAAGGGGATGACACCCATTTTCAGTGTTGACAGGGGGCTTATAATCTATGCATAGAAGCAGTTCCATTGAAGTTGTCTTGTGCAATTCTCTAGCTTGAACTGTTATCTCCAAATAAGAAATCCTGCCCGTGACAGTCATGCCAACTATACCGTCTCAAGAATGGAGGTGTGTGGAGGACCTCCGCAGGCTGCCCCAGGGGTCAAGCAGGCCGTGCTTATGCATAAAATCAACACATACCACACATGCAGACAGGACTGTTTAATTAATCTTAAGTCTTCAGTGTGTGTGTGCGTGCGCGCGTGTGTGGATCTCACAGTGTGTTTTGCATTGCGTTGTCACTACACTATTGTTTGACCCCCATTTCAGTACTGTTTTTTGTCTTTATGTTACTTATTTGTCTGTGGGTCTAACATGCCCTTTTTCAGTCTGCAGGTTAAAGAAACATTTTCTGGCCAGACAAGGAGTGTGAGGGGAAGGAGAGGTCTCGACAAACAGGAGAGTCACAGTATCCGACAGCTTACAGAACGCAAACTGTGATTTCAAAGACCTTCAAATCAATTCATTGTGGATAAAATCTGGATCTAGTCAGGAAACACTTGGTTAATCTCTCTTGCATGGCTTCAGGTATATTCTGTCAAACTGACATCTTTCAGTGCTTTAGATTGTAGTTCAGAATTCCCCCTCGAAACTAAATAAATTTGTTTAATATTTGTGTTATCCACTCATGTTTTTATGAACAGGTGTTCTCTCCTACAATGTCTGTTTGGCTAACGCCAAAGCTTAACGCACACACACAGATGGACTGAAGCTTGTCTGATTTTAATGCTGGTGTTTCGTTTATTTTCCCTCATGACTGTGTAGAAAGTGGACTGC